>NW_022436946.1:984927-1020002 GCF_009761245.1 Sapajus apella
AGTAGAGACGGGGTTTCACCATGTTGACCAGGATGGTCTCGATCTCTTGACCTCGTGATCCACCCGCCTCGGCCTCCCAAAGTGCTGGGATTACAGGCTTGAGCCACCGCGCCTGGCCTCAAAACAATTTTTTTAATTCCCTTCTTCAAAGTTGATTTTATTATCTTTTTCAAAGCAAGGAGAAATTCTAGAAATGCTTGCTGGCATAGTCTCATTGTTTAAACTTGTTACTTTAGAGCCAATCCGTTGCTTACTAATAATTTTAGTTGCATCAATCACTCATTCTAAAATTGTGCTTTTTATCTTGACTTGTTCAGTTCACATGCACTCCAATTATGAAAGAGGTTTTTTTTTTTTTTTTTTTTTTTAAATGCTCCAAGGCACTGGAAAATGAGGGGAATCAGTTTTTGTTGTAAAACATGTACTAAACCATTTACTCTTTACAGCGTATTGTACTATTAGAGGCATCATGCTTCTGTCTAGTGAATCAATCTGCTTAACATTTTTATACTTACGTTCTGCAAAACCCAGTCCCTGATCATATCTCTAGAAGGCTTCTAAGATTACCCCTTTATAAACTTTCTCGTTTAGATCTTAATTTGCAAAAATTTTCATGAATGTTCATTGGTATGTTGCTTTATAACTTTTCTAATTATTTAGTTCTTATGATCTGTCTTCATAGCTAGACTACAAACCTTCAAGGGTTGGTACCATGTCTTCTACTATTCATATGACCAGTAACATCACTGTGATTAGTTCTCATTCACCTAGAAATCTAAAATAATATATATGGATTTTTTTTTTTTTTTTTTTTTTTTTAGAGACAGGATCTCACTGTGTTGCCCAGGGTGGAGTGTAGTGGCCATTTACAGGTGTGATCCTACTACTGAGACAGTGAGACAGGGTCACACTCTATCACCCAGGCTGGAGTGCAGTGGTGTGATCTCAGCTCCTGCAACCTCCACCTCCCGGGTTCAAGTGATTCTCCTGCCTCAGCTTCTGGAGTAGCTGGGGTTACAGGCACCCACCACTATGCCTGGCTAATTTTTGTATTTTTAGTAGAGATGGGGTTTCGCCATGTTGGCCAGGCTGGTATCAAACTCCTGACCTCAAGTGATCTGTCCACCTCGGCCTTCCAAAGTATTGGAATTACCCCTTTATAAAGTTTCTCATTTATAAAGAGGGGTGTGAACAATCGTGCCCAGCCCAGTGTGAGAGTTTGATCTGCTCAATTTCCAGCCTGGGCTTGGCCGATCAGGTGTCTGCACTAACTTTGGCATCAAATATGGTTTCCTGTGCTCAAGCGATCCTCTCACCTCAGCCTCCAGAGTTGCTGGGACTACAGGCAGGCACCACTGCGCTCAGCTTAAAATAATATTTCTAATGATGACATCCAGTCACAGGAAAATTCTGGGGTGTTTTCTGAATAATCAAAGAAAATGTAACTGAGTTTCATGCTATAGTCCAATTTTTTGAAATTCAGCAACCTTGAATTTTAAACGTATGTCCTCATTTTCAGATCCCAGAGTGTATTCTCCCCAGTCATTCCGAATAAACAAGAGTTCACTATGTGGTGTTCTGCATAAAGCAGGAACTCAGAGCTTGTGTTTGATTTTAACAAATTGGAACAAAACCCCAAACAGAAGAAAAGCTTTTCAATTTACATCCCATTATTTTGTACTTTGTGATAAATATCAAAAAGGGAGTAGAGTGAAGTATACCTTTGTTCTAGCTATGAAAATAGAGTTTACCCTGTAAATTATTAATGTAAAGAAGTTGAAGAAACTTAAATAATTCATTTGCTCTACAGCAAGTTATTTGGTCCCTGCTAAATACCATATACTCTTTTTTTTTTTTTTTTTTTTTTGAGACAGGGTTTCACTCCTACTGCCCAGGCTGGAGTGCAGTGGTGCAATCTTAGCTCACTGCAACCTCCGCCTCCCAGGTTCAACCCATCCTCCCACCTGAACCTGCTGAATAGCTGGAACCACAGGTGTGCACCACTACACCTGGCTATTTTTTTTTTTTTTTTTTTTGTATTTTTAGTAGAGACAGGATCTTGCCATGTTGTCCAGGCTGGTCTCAAATTCCTGAGCTCAAGCAATCTGTCCACTTTGGACTCTTAAAGTGCCGGGATTACAGGTGTGAGCCACTATGCCCAGCTTAAATAATATCATACACTCTTCTAGACTCTTGGGATATATAAGAAAGCAAAAGGGACAAGGATTTCTGCCTTTGTGGAGTTTAAATTCTAGTGATGTAGAGTGGGACAGAAAATATAATTAAAAATTAGTAAATCTATAGGATGATAATTGTTATTGAGAAAAATGGGGAAAATAGAAAATATATGAAGGGTGAAGGTCACAGAGGGTGGTTAGGTAAGCATCCTCTAAAAAGACGATGTTTGAGCCAAGACCTGCAAGAGTGAGGGCTAAGTCATGGGTTCCTGCAAAAGCAGTGTAAGCCAAACATAAAATTCGAAGCCCCTCCACCATCTGAATGGACTTCTCCTCCCAGACAAGGACCTTCCAAAGTTAACCTGAAAAACCAGTTCAGGCCATGATGGGAAGTGGAATTTGGACCTGCCTCACAGCTGACCAGCATAATCATCAACACAGAGAACTTAAGACTGACAGGGCAGACTCTTTTTAAGTCTAATAAGAAACATTTACAATCTATTCTCTCTGAAGCCTGCTACCTGGAGGCTTCATCTGCATGATAAAATCTTGGTCTCCACAATCCCTTATCATAGCCCAGACATTCCTTTCTATTGATTCCAGGTTTTTAGATAATAACTGCCACCCACCTATGACCTGGAACTCCCCCCCCACACTGTGCCCCCCCCACCCCACATGCTTCCAGTTGTTTCTTCTTTCCAGACAGAACCAATGTACATCTTACATGTATGGATTGATGCCTTATGTCTTCCTAAAATGTATAAAACCAAGTTGTAGCCCAACTAACTTGGGCACGTGTTCTCAGGACCTCCTGAGAGTTGTGTCACGGGCCATTGGTTATTCTTATTTGGCTCAGAATAAATCTTCTCAAATATTTTACAGAGTTTGACTCTTTTCATCAACAGCAGTGAGGTGTGTAGTTTCCAGGCACAGGCCCAGCCAGGGGCCCAGTGGCTGGAGTGGACTGGGCGAGGATAGAGTTGGAAAATGAGGTCAGGTCAGGCAGGATTGTGATTCTCCACATGGCTGCATGTAGGAAACACCTGTGGAGGTTTTCAAGGACTCAAGCCCAGGCCCTGACTCACTTTCTCTGGCTTTAAAGGTCTCCCCAATGATCACCGAGGGCCATTAGGCCATGATAAGGACTTTGGCCCTTTTTTTTTAAGAGACAGGGTCTTGCTCTTTCACTAAGACTGGAGTGCAGTGGCATGAACTTAGTTCACTATGACTTTATTCCCCTTAGGCTCAAGCAATCCTCCTGCCCTGACCCCCCAAAATTCTGGGATTGCAGGCATTTGTCACAGCACTCTGCCTGATTTTTGCCTTTTATTTGAGCTAAATGGAGGCCATTGGATGGTTTTCAGCAGATACATGATATATCTTTTAAAAAGAATCACTTTGGCTGGGCACAGTGGCTCACACCTGGAATCTTAGCACTTTGGGAGGCTGAGCGGGTGAATCACTTGAGGCCAGGAGTTTGAGACCAGTCTGGCCAACATAGCAAAACTCCATCTTTACTAAAAATACAAAAAAATTAGCTGGGTATGGTTGTGCACATCTGTAATCCCAGCTATTCCAGAGGTGGAGGCGAGAGAATCGCTTGAACCCAGGAAAGAATCACTCTGATCCTTGGGTTGAGGGGCAAGAGCAGAAGCAGGGAACCCATTGCCTTGAAATAAAGCTGTTTGTGTGCAGTCTTACAAAGAACTAACATTAGTTCAAGTGACTCATTGGAATATGATAAGATATCCTGTAAGTCTTGATATCAATTATTGTTAATACTTATAAAGTATATTTCAAGTTCATTCATAGTTTAATTGCATTATTTGAGAAGTGTTCTGGAATTAAGCTTTCCACTAACTGGACTTACTTTTTCTGCTGTAGTTGGGGTTGGTGAGGTTTTGGGGAACAAAGAGGAAAAGGCCCTTTTCCTGATGTTGTGGCAGTGCCCCATGCCCCTCACTTATCATTCGTGGCTCCAGGGCCTGGGAGATGGGCAGGACCAGAGAAAAATGAGCTGGGGACAGGATGTGGGGCCACAGAGGAGCCATGTCTGCTTGCTGCCGTTGCCTGGAGGGGTGTAGAGTCTACGACAGGACAGGAGGCCCATAGTCTCTGTGCACGTGTAACTCTGTTCTCTGCTATTTTGCATTGAGGCGAATGGAAAGGCAGAGAGAACCATGATAACATCTACTCTACCAAGCAGATCGTGGTGTGGGGACTGAGTGATGCAAGGACCATTTTACTGGGATATTTGCACCTCAGGTTTGTCAGCTGGAGATGATAGTACCACTTTGTAAAGTGATTTGAGCATTTATAAGATAGTCTGCATAAGGTAGTTTGCATAGTACTAGGCCCATAGTATAGGCTTAAAAATAGTTGCTATTTCTTTATTGCTTATGTGTTTAAAAATTGAACAAATCGGCCGGGCACAGTGGCTCACGCCTGTAATCCCGGCACTTTAGGAGGCTGTGGCCGGTGGATCATGAGGTTGGGAGACCCAGACCATCCTGGCTAACACGCTGAAACCCCGTCTCTACTAAAAATACAAAAATTAGCTGGGAATGGTGGCATGCACCTATAGTCCCAGCTACTCGGGAGGCTGAGGCAGGAGAATCGCTTGAATCCAGGAGGCGAAGGTTGCAGTGAGCCAAGATAGCGCCATTGCCCTCCAGCCTGGCAACAGAGTGAGACTCCATCTCAAAAAAAAAATTTTTTTTAACAAATCATAACCATAATTTAATTCTTTTCTTAACATAATTTTGGGATTGATTTTAAACATTTCACTTTTTAAGGAGTGAATCAAAGCTCCAAATACTATATAGTGAGAAACGATTTAGTGAAGTTTTGCCCCATGGAGATTAATGCTTAACACCTCCTTATAAATAACATGCCCCATGTATAGGTGCTCAGGGCTTTTATTTATGAATTCACTTGAGCAAATGTGCAGTACTAACCTGCCTTTTCCTGAATTTCTCTCCCCAGAGAACAGTGATATGTGGCAGTTTAAGCATGTACAATGTCTTTATTTTTAACACATATAAATAATAAAACTAGGCACAATACTACACTGAAAGCAAGTTCAGTAACAAGCTGACTGAGAGTGGCCCTGTGTTTTGTCTGCTGGCTAGGAAGTTAATATACACATCAGGAGTTTGCATTCAAAGAAATGCCTTTACAACAACTTTTAAAAAGCAGAATTCATTGACCATTTGAAAAAGTCCCAATTTCCTAATACTTTCTTAAAAAAAAAATGTAAAACAAAGTTTGCTTGTTATATTCCCTTGTAACTTTATGTGTAGGGTAAGCTTATTATTTCTACCCATTTAATATTTCTGGAAGCATTTCTAGTTTGGACATAAATGTACATAGTTCAGGGCTTTCTCTGGCTTTATCTATTTGTTTTTAAAACAGTGATTATTGTTTCTCTGTTATAAAAGTAATACATGCTCAATGTAGAAAAATATAAAGAAGCAAACAAAACTCACCTATCTTCACCCCTTTCATCTGTTGACTCAGGTCAATATGTTGGGTTTTGCCTTGAGTCTTTTTTCAGTATACACTTTTTATAGTTACACAGTTGAAGTTAAACAATATCTACATTCTTTTTTTTTTTTTTTTTTTGAGATGGAGTCTCGCTTTGTCACCCATGTTGGAGTGCAGTGGCTCCATGTTGGCTCACTGCAACCTCTGCCTCCTGGGTTCAAGCGATTCTCCTGCCTGAGCCTGCCGAGTAGCTGGGATTACAGGCGTCTGCCACCACACCTGGCTAACTTTTACATTTTTTAGTAGATACAGGGTTTCGCCATGTTGGCCAGGCTGGGCTTGAACTCCTAACCTCAGGTGATCGACCTGCCTCAAGCTCACAAAGTGCTGAGATTACAGGCATGAGCTACTGTGCTCAGCCAATATCTAATTTTTTAAAACCTCCTTTCCCCCCCTTAATATTATAAGTATTTTCTCATGCTACTAAAAGTTCTTCATTTTTAAGAGCTGCTAAATATGTCAATGTATGTATGAATCATAGCTTACTCACTGAATCCCCTATTGTGATAATTGAGTCTACAGGTTTTGCCGTTATAAATAATGCAGTTTTTTGCATAAACCTTCTGTCAGATTATTCCCTCTAGACTGGTTTCATGAAGATGAATTTATGAATCAAAGTGTCTGAAACCTTTTAGGGGTTGTGATACATATTGGTAAAGTTATCTCCAAAAAGATTGAACCAGTTCTCGCCTGTGGAAGTGCTTCAAAAGATGATGGGCTCTCTGGCTTTAATTTAAAAGAGATTTAAAAAATGATTTTCTCATCGTGTTTGAAGAAGCAAAGTAGAATGATATCAAGTATTGGTAGTAACCTAGAAAAATTAAATTACCATAAAAAGAAATTAGTTGTCTTAGATCTACAGAAACAACTTGAATAGTGATGTGCACCATATCAATAATATTTGAAAATAGTTTTTCAAGTTCTGTGCATATACTGCATATGGAAGTCCATTGATACCAACTGGAATTTCTTCTATCTCTCAAGTCTTAAGACCATGTCATTAATAACAATTAAATAGCAGTGTGTAATTAAGTTTGAAAAACTTGATTGGAACTACTTATTGATAAAAAGAGACCTTTTTGGTACTGTATACCTCGTATTTTTATAACAATATCTTATTTTAAAGAAACACTCAAATAATTTATAAAATATATTTGTGGTCCCTTTCTTTCCCTGAAAACAAAACTAAAATGTAGTTGTTTTAAACTTCATGGTGTATTCTGCAGAGCAGTGGTCCTCAAAGTGCCTTCTCAGACCAGCAGTAGATGCATCACCTGGGAACTTCCTAGAAATGCAAATTCTCAGGCCCCATGACCTCATGAATCAGAAATCCAGGGAGGTGCCAGCAATCCATGTTTTAACAAGTCTTCCAGGTGGTTCTGATGCATGCCTGAGTCTGAAAACCATTGATTTAAGATTCACAAGCAAGTTAATTTGTCCACCTACCCTAACCACTTTCACCTGAAGCCATGGGCAACCAGGTTGAGGTATAGAAGGGGTTTTTCTGCCTTTTATGCCTTCCTTATTCACATGTTTGGAGAAGTCACTCAGTGTACCTAGTACATGGTTATCTGTGACAAAGAGGGTATGTAAATAACACACAAGTTTCAGAACCATCTCCGTCTTTCACACCTCATGTGGTAGAAGGCTTCCTTGTTGCTTCCAGATTTTGCAGAATTAGCTGGGGCAACAAGCAGAATGTTAAAAAAAAAGCTGAGGAGGAGGTAGATCACTTTGTATAGGATGGGCTTAGTCCTACCTCTGGTTGATATGGGAGACTACTACCCTGTAAAGAAAGGCTGAGTTAAGTGTGCAAGACTTCAGGCTCTTGCACATTTGGGAAGTATTTGAGGGCTGTCTTTGATGCCCTCTAGCTTTCTCTCTTTACCCCCAGTGGTCCCCTGCTTTTGGTGTGCCCATTAGGGTTCTGTGGGTAATAACCGGCATTTCCTGGGAGACTACCCCATAGCCTTTTGAAGAACTCAAAGGAGATGACATCGTTTAGTCCTCCAACAAACCAGGAGAATGTAGCCTCTTAAAAACACGACTTAGAGAGGTCAAATAACCTGCCCAATGTCACAGCGATATGAGTCAGAGGCTGAACAGAAATCAAACCGTGGGATCCCAAAGCATGTGTATGTAGCAGGTACATCCTTCATTTCTAGGTGACAGTGCCCCAGATTCCAAAACAGCGCTCTCCGCTCTCCTGCTCCTTGCAGCACCTCTGAGGTTGTTATCCTAGAGGCTGCTGGCTCTGTGGACATTAGGTGTGGGGATGATGAACGTGGGGAAACCACACCAAGGGGAGAGTGATGATAATTCAACTTAACCAATCTCAGGGCTACTTGTATTTAAAAATTAAAAGCTCACAGAGGCAGTTCTTTAGATGTTAATTTAGGGTAGCTTTTCTAGCAGTATAGCAGCTAGATGGATAAATAAGGTATGTCAGACTAAGAGGAACTTTCCAGTAACATTTTAGATCATGCCCCTCAGGCAACTATCCATGAGTTGGGATAGATTGTTTATATTCTTGGGCGTGTGTGTGTGTGTGTGTGTAAAGAGATCATTCTGTGGTAGCTATGAATTTACCTAGAGGGAAAATTAGATCTAATTTTTTATTAGATGCAACCTCCTCTTAGTCCTGATAAGCATTATCAGAACTAACTAAAAAAGCTCTTATTGAGCACCTAATATGTGCTCATGATAGGCACTATGGATACAAAGATTGACTTCAAGAAACTCACCTTTTAGTGGGGGTTCTAGAGACAGAACACTCTGTAACATGGTTGGGACTGTGATGGAAATATTCATTGGGAATTATGGGAAAGACAGGAGAGGCACCCAGCCAGCCTTGGGAAAGTCTGAGATTGATTCCTGGTGGTGGAAGTCACCCATTGGACCAGTCTTGAAGAATGGATACAGGTCAGAAGGGAGAGACTGGCAAGAGGCACTCAGGCTGGCTGTGTGGGGAGATAAAGCATTTTGGTGTTGCCGAAGCACAAAGCCGGTGGGGTGCAGAGAGCGGTGAGAAACTTCACAGGAGAGGTGTGACGCTTTGAAACCCTGTGCCGAAGAGCATTGGTTTTCTGCTTTGGGCCATGGGAGGCTACTAAATGCTCCAGAAACAGAAGATGTATGAGTCAGTTTGCATTTTAGGCATACGCTCTGGCAAAGGAGTGTAAGTTTGAGGAAAACAAATGGAAGGGAAGGACATTGCAGTTAATCATTGGTGGGTAGCGCCTACTGTTAACACACTGACAAGACTGTCATAATTTGTGTCCTGAAATCTGGAACTATGCATCCCACTGATTTTAGTCATTTTTATTGTACTTTTAAAATATTTTTTAAAAAATCAAAGTAATACACACACGTAGTTATAAGTCAGAGTCCCCTACCCACTCCTATTCAAATCTACTGTTATTCCCCAAAAGTCACCACTTCTCCTTAAGTTGTTTCTTCTTGTAATTTTTTTTTTTTTTTTTTTTTAAGACAGAGTTTCGCTCTTGTCGCCTGGGCTGGAGTACAATGGAGTGATCTCGGCTCATTGCAAACTCAGCCTCCCATGTTCAAGTGATTCTCCTGCCTCAGCCTCCTGAATAGCTGGGATTGCACTCGTGCATCACCATGCCTGGTCAATTTTTGTATTTTTCCTAGAGATGGGGTTTCACTGTGTTGGCCAGGCTGCTCTTGAACTCTTGACCTCAGTTGATCTGCCTGCCTTGGCCTCCCACAGTTCTGGGATTAGAGGTGTGAGCCACCACACCTGGTCCCTGTTGTAGTCTCTTCTATACCATCAAATGACATTCATTGTCCCTACTTTGTGATTTATTAGTTGTAGGTATTATCAATTGACTTCCTGTCATATGAGTATATAACTTACTCCCTCCCATCCTTCCATATTCCCAATATATTTGTGTTCCTTTTTCAGTTCCTCTATCCATTTGCATGAAACATAACCTGAAATTCATGGCTTCTACTTTCTGCACGCAGTCAGCATTAAGCAAGAAGTGCTGGCTGATCCTAGTGGGAGAGCAGAGGGGAGCTGGTGAAAGGTGGCACCCAGGGACCCTCCCGCACTACAACCCCTCAAACATACTAACTGGAGAAACATTTAGTTTGTTGAATAAATATTAAATCACCCTTTCTACTTAGCCACTTGGGAATCTTTTTTTTAAAGTAAAGAAATAAATAAAATCTTCACAAAATGTTTAAAGAATTAAAAAAAAAAATTGAACCCCTAAGCTGTCCCAGCCAGTTGTATAGTTTGGCCCAGCAGTTAGGAATGCTTTTTTGTGATCAATTATGGCCCTAGGTGGGTGGGAAGATTTTGGTTTTTGTCTGAAGATCATAAGAGATGCTTTCTCCCAAGAGTAATGGCAACTAACGCTCCTTTAGTGTATGATGAATTCATGTGACTCAATCATAGCTTTATGATTTGTTTTGGAAAGACAGTAAATTGCTGTTGAATTCATATTTGTTCTTACTGTTGCCCTAAAATATCATCTGAGAATTCAGTGCATAATGCTTTTAATCATACATATCTTCCTTTAATTATTTCTCGTTTCATTCTTTTAATTTCTAATTTAATTTCTTTATGGTCAGAGAAGATACTTGTACGACTTGAATTCTTTAAAATTTTTTGAGATTTGCCTTATGGCTCAGATTATAATCTAACTGGGTAAGTGTTCACATGCACTTCAAAAGAATGTCAATTTTGTTGTTGGGGGAGAATGTTCTATAAATGTTAATTAGCTCATACTCCCAATATATTTATATATTATAAATATATGTGATAGTTTTGTTGGAGTCTTCTGTATTCTTAGTGACTTTCTATTTATTTGTTCTATAAATTATTGAGAGAGATTGTTAAATTCTTCAATTACAATGATAGATTAGTATATTTCTCCGTACAGTTCTATCAGGTTTTGCTTTACGTGTTTTGAAGCTTTTTTATAGATGCATAGACATTTAGGATTGCTATGTTTTTCTGAGGAATTGACAACTTCATCATATAGAATGACTTTCTATTCTTTTCTTTTTTTTTTTTTTTGAGATGGGGTCTGCTCAGCTGCCCAGGCTGGAGTGCAGTGGCATAATCTCAGCTCACTGGAACCGCTGTCTCCCAGGTTCAAGCAATTCTCCCATCTCAGCCTCCTGAGTAGCAGGGAGTACAGCCATCATGCCCAGCTAATTTTCTGTAGAGACATGGATTCACCATGTTGGCCAGGCTCATCTTGAACTCCTGACCTCAGGTGATCTGCTTGCCTCGGCCTCCCAAAATTCTAGGATTACAGGTAAAATAACTTCCTTTGTCCCTGTCATTTTAGGCTGGGTGTGGTGGCTCACGCTTGTAATCCCAGCACTTTGGGAGGCCAAGGGGGGCAGAGATCTCTTGAGGTCAAGAGTTAGAGCCCAGCCTGGCCAACATGGTGAAACCCTGTCTCTACTAAAAATACAAAAATTAGTGGAGTATGGTGGCACATGCCTGTAGTCTCAGCTATTTAGGAAGCTGAAGCAGGAGTATCACTTGAACCCAGGAGATAAGGTTTGCTGTGAGCTGAGATCATGCTACTGCACTCCAGCCTGGGTGACAGAATGAGACTCTGTCTCAAAAAAAAAAATTATTTGCTCTAAAATCTTTTTGGTTAGGTATTAAAATAGCATCTCCAGCTTTCTTTTATTAACTATGTATATATCTATATATATTCATGGTCTTAAAATATATATACACATATATAATGTATGTATACAACACGTCTATAAAAGAGATTGTGACCCAGCTTGTTTTATAAGCAATGCAAATTTCCTTTAATATTAGAAAATGCATTAATGCAATTGATCATATTTTTTCCAGCTTTCTTTTTTTTTACTTTGAATCTTTTCGTGTCTTTATATGTAAAGTGTATTTTTTTGTAGGAAATATATTGTTGGGTTTGTCTGTTTTATTCAATTTGGCAATCTTTGCCTTTTTCTTTTTCTTCTTCTTTTTTCTAATCACCAACATTTCTCCTGGGAATCTTTGTCTTTTAATTGGGTTGCTTAGGTCCCATTTGCATTTATATGATTACTGATAAGGTTAGGTTTAAATTCATCACCTTGATATTTGTTGTCTATTTGTGCCATCTGTTCTTTGTCCCCCCCTTTTTCCTTTTTATATCTCCCTTTGAATTAATCAAGCTTTTCTTTTTGAGATGATGTCTTGATGTGCTGTTCAGGCTGGTCTTGAACTCCTGGGTTCAAGCAATCCTCCTGCCTCAGCCTGTTGAGTAGCTGGGATTATAGACATGCACAACGACACCCAGTAATGGAATTAAGTATTTTTTTATGGTTTCATTTTATCTCCTTTGCTGGGTTAATGGTTATAACTCTTCACTTTGTTATTATAGTGGTTGCTTTAGAGTTTATTGTATATAGCTTTAACTCTGCTCAGTCTACTTTCAAGGGATATTTTACCAGAGTAGTGGCTTTTAGGTCCTCTCAGCTGATGGAGTGAGGAAATACATGTGGGTATACTAACCTGAGTATACACATATATCTACAAATATTTCTACATGTAACCATCTGTATCTATATGAAACTACAGGTAAGTGTGAATTCATACTGACATCTCCAAATCTAATCTGTTCCCACATGGATCATTCTAGCCTCCTGAAAAGCAGGATTTCTAAAATAAAAAAATAATAATTATAGCTCTGTAGCTTTAGAATATAGGCTCCTGTTGAAAACTGGGGAGATGAGCCAGGTGCAGTGTCTCATCCTGGAATCCCAGCACATTGCGATGCCAAGGCAGGAGGTTTGCTTGAGGCCAGGAGTTCAAGACCACCCTGAGTAACACAGCAAGACCCCATCTCTACCAAAAAAAAAAAAAAAAAGGTAAAATACTAGCCAGGTGTGGTGGTGTGTGCCTGTAGTCTTAGCTGCTGCTTGTGGGCTGAGGCAGGAGGCTCACTTGAACCCAAGGGAGTTTAAGGCTCAGTGGGCACCAATGCACTCTTAGTCTGGGCAATATAGCAAGACTCCAACTCAAAATAAAAAAATAAAAAAGAAGAAAAGAAAAGAAAATTGGGGAAACGTATGGGGTATTGTTACCGTATTAGCCCACAACTCCAGGTCGTTTCCTTCATCTAAATCTAACCCCTTGTCCTTCGGGGGGGAGAGAGAAGCAAGCCATTCTGTTTTGAACATACTTGGGGACCTACACTCAGGGGTACACCAGGGTCCATGGGTCTTGTGGAGCCCCAAGGCACTGGAGCTGGTTCTCTCTCTGGCCTGGTTACTGTGGAGATGGCTGTGGTCAGAGCCCATGTGGTCTTCTTTGGTTCTAATTCTCCATGACCTTGTGCCACACTTGGAGTGAGGAGAGGATCCAGCTCTGGGTACAGGTACAGCCCCCACTTCAGCATCTGGCACTACCTAGGGCCTTCTATAAGCATTGCCCTGGCCCTCACTTTGTCTGGAACCCTGGCCTTCCCTTTTTCAATGAAGGCCCAAATCGTTACTCTTTTTTTACCCTTTCTTAAAATAACTTTTCCTCCAGGACAATGAGTGTAGCCTCTTTAAAGAACTTTGCCTTTTTCAAAAGAAAGGGAATTATCTTGCAGGAAGCTTCTGCTTTAGGCTCTGTAATTTCTTAGACATCCTATTATCACAGGGCACAAAAATATCTGTCTACTTGCTTGAAAGGGTAGAAAGGGAAAAATATAGGGAGGGCAAAGCCATGATAATATTTCAGCATGGTTCCTCCCATAAACAGATACCTGGGTGTAGAAAGCTAAGGTAATAAGCTGCTTTCAATTAGAGTTATGGGACAAGAGAAACATTTGCTATGCGGTTGTAGAGTCTGTGAATTCGTTACTAAGAGCAAGTGCTCAGGTCACATGACACACTTTAGCAACAGGATCCCTTAACTGGGTCAGCGGCTCCTGTGAGGCCTTTGGGTGACTGAGGGCAGGACCCCCCAGCCATAGCAATTCTAATGTACTATTATTTATGTCTCAGGGAAAACTGAGGTTTCTGGGCCCTGGGGCAAGATTCTACCATACTTCTGTGTTACGGATTGAGGTCTTTTTATGATCCCAACAATGATGCTGGTCAATAGAAATATTACACTTTGAAGACAACTTGGTGAGGTGGAAGAATGAAATTATTTTTTCTCTAATCACTGCTTTCAGTTACTGTCTGTCCACTCTTCTTGCTCTACTAAGTAGCAGCAGTTTTTTAAGACATCTTGGGCTGATCTTTTCTAGTCACTTCCAATTTATTGAAATTTGTTCAGTTTAAACGCGAATCTCACATCTCATTTAAAACTTTCTCTCTGTCCCATCACAGGGCAGACTTCTGGCTGAAAGGATATCGAACACAGAAGTTGTGTGCCCTGCCTTGCTGTTTTCTTTCATCGTTTCATTCTGAGGAACTCGAGACAAAGTGGGGACACAATCCCCATCTCCTCATGTTGGTTGTTACAGCTTCTTTTGCTGCAATGACCTGATGGGCTGTGGATGCTGTCTTTGTGGCAGGGATCTAGAGGCTGATTCACCCACAGAGTTTTCAAATAAGTTCTTAGGAGGCTATGTGAAGCTTCCCCCACTGCACAGTTCCCTTTTTGGAAGGCCTTGCTCTGGCCCACCCTGGTCCAGCCTCCACAGCACCTGCCCCTGGCAGTTTGCCCTTGCTGCCAGAGTTCACTCACTTGGTGGACAGATCTTCAGAGCATAGCGCTGACAGGGCAGCTTCCTCCCAGCCCGCTTCCATGAGAGCCACTCAACCCACAGGAAACTGAAATGCTTGCTCCATGCGGAGAATAGAAAAGCATGCCTCTCACTGCTGCCTGTCTCTAAGACCTACCATTTCCCTCCATCTTCTTTCCCCTGCCTTAGCTCAGCAGAAAGGAAACCATCAATTTCACCATCTAAGGATACCATTCTTGGCTTTTCTAGGTACCACTAATCTTGAGTTGAGCCTTGGCACTATCGACATTTTGGGCTGAATAATTCTTTGTTGTGAGGGTTGGCTAGTGCATTGTAGGATGTTTAGCAGCATCCCTGGCCTCTACCCACCAGATCAGTGGTCCTCAACCTTTTTGTCACCAGGGACCAGTCTGGTGGAAGGCAATTTTTCCATGGATATGGGGAGAAAGGTGAGGGGAAGTAAGGGGGTGGGGGTGATGGTTTCTGGGTGAAACTCTTCCACCTCAGATCATCAGGCATTAGATTCCCTTAAAGAGCCCACAGCCTAGACCCCTCATGTGTGCAGTTCACAATAGGATTCCCTCTCCAATGGCCCCAGGGTTGGGGACCCCTGCACTAGATGACAATTGTGATAATCTAAAATGTTTTCAGATATTGCCAAAGATCTTGTGGCAATGGGGTGACCAGCTTTCCTGATGTCAAGTCTAAAAGTTTATGTCCTGGTAAGCGATACAGAATAATGTCTACCTAAAGCTGATCACAGGCAAATCCCCCAAGTCTGTGAATATTCTACTTTATGTGACAAAAGGGACTTTGTGGGTGTGACTAAGTTAGGTATTTTGAGATGAGAAGATTATCCTGGATGATTTGGGTGGGCACATTGTAATCACAAGGGTCCTTGTAAGAATGAGGCAGCAGTGTCAGAAGCAGAGAAGGAAAGGTGAGGAACAGAGGTCAGAGCAATGCAATTGCCGGCATTGAAGATGGAAGGAGCCACGAGCCAAGGAATGCAGGCAGCCTCTAGAAGTTGAAAAAGGCAAGAAGTGGATTCTCTCCAAGGGCCTCCAGAAGGAACATGACCCTGTCAACATCTTGATTTTAGTCTAGTGAGACTTCTGACCTCCAGAACTGTGAGGTAATATCTCTGCATTGTTTAAGTCCCTACTTTTGTGCTAATCTGTTGGAGCCAAAGTAGAAAATGAAATAATCTGGGAAACCCTTCAGTCCCAACTCAGACTGGAATTGTTGGTCATCCCATCTGGTGAGCCAAACTGCTCTCATCTAATTTTTTAAAGTGGTTTTCTTGAGCCTTGCTCATTTAGCTTTGAAAAGGGATATAACTTGTTTATCCTAGGATGGGGAGGGAATTACCTCTTACAACAGAAAATGACATTCCTCAGAAGGGCAATTACTCAATGACTTCCTCTGCACTAACTCAGTCTTTGGGAGTTGAGGGTGGGGCTAGGGACTGTGTGGTGTGGTTTTGTGGGGGCATCTGACACTACTGATGCTTAGCTCTCTTCAGAATGTGAGGACACTTAACTCCTTTTTGTCTTCAGCTTGAAATGAGCAAAAGGAACATCTCATTCAACTTTCCGTTAACCTCGAAAGTAACTCTGAGTTTGCAAAAGGCAACTTCTGCTTTCTGGTTGTCCATGAGTACGAGTAAGAAGGTAAGATTTTAGTTGCCACACCTCCATTTCCTCTCTATGCTGGATGTGATCCCCTACACTCAGACTCTTCCATAGAGTAGAGTTTTAAGTAGAGCACATGACTGGCCAGCTAAAGAGTTCGCTTTCAAGCTTTCTGAGCAGCTAACTGTAGATAGGTGACTAAGATCTGGCCAAAAGGGTGTTAGTAACTTCTGGGTCATGTCCTGTAACTTCTGGGTCATGTCCTAAAAAGGAAGTGGCTTGTGCTCTGCTTCTTCTTTTCACTCAGGTAGAAATGCAGATAAAATGAGAGTGAATCAGCTTTAACTAAGCAGATGAGAACAACATGCCAGAAGATAATAGAGCCACAGGATAGAAAGAACCTGGGTCTCTGGATGACCTCATGGATTAGAGCTTCCTTCTTACCCTTAGGTGAGATTAAATTATATATCTACTAGCACAGCAATGAAATTATTTACGTCCCTAGAACAGGGACCCTGTCCATTATTTTTATGTGTGTTTCACAGAACAGGAGTTCCCAAACACTGTCATGTCAATAATATTCTTTAAAAAAGGTCTCACTCCATCACTCAGGCTGGAGTGCAGTGGTGCAATCATAGCTCATGGCAGCCTCTAACTCCTGGGCTCAAGCAATCCTCTTACCTAAGTCTCCTGAGAAGCCGATAGTAATATTCTTGACAGTATTTTCAACTAAGTCAAAATAAAAAAATTAGACTAACTTGCAGAGACATAGAGCCACAGGGCAGCAGATTCATTCCAAGTTCAGGGCTTTCATTATTATACCACGCTATGACTCTCTAAGTGCCCAGTTTTTCGCAACAGTAGAGGACCAGTAATACTTCTCACTCTTCAAGATCAGAATTCTTCAAGACGGTACCTCCTCTATGTCATCTTCACCACTCTCGCATGTGATATACTTCCTCTAGATCCAAAAGGGTGAAGAAACTGAAAGACAAAGCTGGGTGAGTTGACCATGTGTACACTGGAGAGGCTAACTCTGCAGTAGGCCTGGAGAATACATCACTGGTGCCATCTGCATCTGTGATGAAAATGTGCATGATTACGTGACAATCTTGCAAAGGTAAAACTACAATTTACTCAAAGGATGTGTCATTTTATTTAGCACAAAGACTAACAAAACAGCTTTTATTTAGTCATTATACCTCAATTTTCAACAACCTTAAATAAAAACAATGTGTTTTGTCTTTGTAGTCTCAGTGAATGCCAATCAATTCAACTCAATATCCCTGAGTATACTTATGTATTGCACGAGCAACCTAAGATTCAGAGAGGATAAAGGAATAGCAAGGACTCCACAGCAGGGCCTCTTGTGCTTTGATAAAGATTTGGTGGGTTTCTAGCTCCCAGACTCATGCTCAGTGAACAGGCCACTTTGAAAAGTAATTTGATATGAAAAAGATCGACTCATTCTGTAGTTAAGAGAATTGGAAACAACTACTGTACTGTGTGTATTTTTTTTTTGAGACACAGTCTCGCTCTATCACCAGGCTGGAGTGCAGTGGCGCAGTCCCCGCTCACTGCAACTTCTGTTTTTTGGTTTCAAACAATTCTCCTGCCTCAGCCTCCCGATTAACTGGGACAACAGGCATGCACCACCACGCCTGGCTAATTTTTTGTACTTTTAGTAGAGACGGAATTTCACCAGGTTGGCCAGGATGGTCTTGATCTCTTGATCTCGTGATCCGCCTGCCTCGGCCTCCCAAAGTGCTGGGATTACAGGCGTGAGCCACCGTGCCTGGCTGTGTATTTTTTTTTTTGAGACGGAGTCTCGCTGTATCACCCAGGCTGGAGTGCGTGGTGTGATCTCAGCTCACTTCAACCTCCACCTCCTGGATTCAAGCAATTCTCTGCCTCAGCCTCCCAAGTAGCTGAGATTACAGGTGCCTGCCACCATGCCAAGCTAATTTTTGTATCTTTAGTAGAGGCAGGGTTTCACCATCTTGGCCAGGCTGGTCTTGAACTCCTGACCTCATGATCCACCTGCCTTGGCCTCTCAAAGTGCTGGGATTACAGGTGTGAGCCACCGTGCCCAGCCCCATCCCTTTTAAAAAGTTTTTATTACACAAGCAATACATGTTCACGTGTTATTATAGAGGAACTAGAAAATATAGTCAGAGACAAGAAATTGCAGACACGATATGTTTTATTTTAAATGCAAAAAGAAAGATTTGATTTTACAATCACTGAGGGAGGTTATCCTGGATACATTCAGAAAAGCACCAGGAAGTTCTTTTTTCAGAGATGAGGAAGTGAACATTTTCCCCGTCTTCCCACACTGGAGCCTCCCCTTTGGCCCTGCAGAGAGGGAGAATGAGTTCTCAGCTGGTGGCAGCCATGGTGGCCTCCCATACAGAAAATGGAGCTTTTCAGTGTCTTTGTGGTGGTAAAGTGAAACCATGGCTGAAGCCTAGAGGAGGCCTGGAGAAAGTTTCATGAAAAATGCACTCCAACCTTGAAAAAAACAAAAAACAAAGAACAAAACGGCTCCATTCAACCCATGTATTCAAGATTCAGTGGCCCAAGTGCTGGGGAATAAATAATAATAACAGCTCTCCCCTGCACCAGATAGTCACCATAACAATACTGTGTGGAAGGACAAATCTGTTTTTATGTGAAGACACAGACTTTTGAGAGGCTAAGTAAGTTGACTAAGGAACCATAGCTGGTGAGTTACAGGGACAGGATTTGAACCCAGACAGTCAGACTCAGAGCCTCCTAGCTCAACTGGTACTCTCTGAAGAGACACACTTCTTTGACTTGTTAAAGAAAAAATTAGGGCGTGAGAGGCAAGAATTTAACAACTACAGAAAGTGCAAAGGAGACATAACAATCTTCCATATTTCCACCACTCAGCATTAACCTGGCCATATTGGTCTTCAGGATATATTTATTTTTTTTAAAGAGAGAGAAATCACAGGCTTACAATGTGAAACTTAACGAAGAAATTTACAAAGAAGAAGTTAAGTATAACCCAAAGTTTCTACCACATTAGATAAACATCTTTGCAGACAACTTTCTGTTTATTGAGGCAAGGTGGCAGGCACTTTACTCACTGCCCTAAACTCATTCCAAACTCTTGTTCTATGACAGAGCATCGGTATGTCCTGGGGGAGTTTTTACTACCTCTTTCCCATTCTTCTAAAATTCATGTTGGGATCATTTTGTATGGAGACATTTTCCAGCCTCCTGGTTGTCCTCCACCCATCCACCCTCCCACCCACCCAAACCTGCTTCAACCAACCATCCATCCATTCATGTACCTATCCATCCACGCACCCATCCTCCTCTCCATCATCCACATATCCATGCAGTACTTAGTGTGTGCCAGACAGCCTTCTACGTGCTTGGGACAAAAAGTTTCTGACACGCAGTAGAAGAAAGCCTAGTGGGAAAAGCAGGTACTTGAGAACAGTTACAGAAATTTAGCAGTATCAAAAAAAAAAAAAAATACAAGGTACTCTGCAAACACAGAACTAAAATGACAATAATGAAAACCACCATCAATTTACCAATTGTACCGGGCACTATTCTAAGCTCACTGAGTGTATTAACTCATTTGGACCTGAGGAAGTCAAGGAAGTTGTTCTAGAGGAAGTGGAGTTGCATCGTAAAATATAAGAAGTCACTTAGCAGAAATTCAGGTGAGGAAAATGTATCCCTGCAAAGGAAACAGCTTGTCAAAATTCAGAAAGAGTGTGGCCTGAAAACTGTAAATGCTTTATTGGGACTGTAATGAGTTTTGCCAGGGGGGATGTGACAAGAGGTGAAGCCGAAAAGGTCAGATCATGAAAGGCCATGTGAAGAATTTTAAGGGAACTCCATGGCACCATCAGGATTGTATATTATAAAAATCTCTGGCATTAAGAAGAGGATAGATTGAAGGAGAGTAAAAATAAAGGCAGAAGGACCAGTAAAAAAGACCGTGAGTGCTGACCCAGCTGGGCATTGAACAGGTTCTGAATGAAAGATGTGCCCCTGGAAATGGAGAGGAGAGAGATTGGGAGGTTAGAACTATCCAAGAGCAATTATAATAACAATAGGAAACACTTATTGAGTCTTTAGTTCAACAATGTCCACCAAAGCCCCCGGTATAGACAGCACCATCAGCCTCCTTTTACGCATGAGAGAATAGAGCTGTGAAACGACTTATTCGAGGTTATATAGTTAGCAAGTGCTGGGGTCTGGATTTGAACCCAGGTTCTGTAACTTCAGAGCCCACATATTTGATCCTGTGTTATTCTAATTCTCATCATTTTCATGAACCATATTTATAGAGGGAGAACAAGACAGAGACTCAAAGCACAGCTGAATATGGAAGGAAGAGGGTGTCATTTATGATGACTGTGAGATCTTGCATTGGATAAATTCTCAGAGCAATTGGACTTAATGTAACATCAGTGTAACACCCTAAAATAATAACATGAGGTGTCTTAGCATACATGTCTAGCAAATCATATTTATTTTCTTCCTTTCATATATGTAACAAAGAAGAGAATTTCTCGATGCTTGCTGTGGCAGAGCATGCAGTTATCTCCAACATTCATTCCTACCTCTTTGCCGTCTACCCAGGACATGAGTTTTACGCGGGCTCATGGCCACTCAGCATGTTATTTTTCTCCCAGCTATGTGTGGGCCACACGACTAACTTCTGGAATGTGCAAAGAACTTCTCTTGTTCTTTGCTGGAATGCAAATGGGATGGCTGGCGTGGAGCAGCCACAGTGGCCCATGATATGGAGCTGAGACTAGCAGAACAGCTGAGAGGGAGCCTGGGCCTCATCACTACAGATGGAGGGCCACATTAGCCCTGAACTGGTGACTCTGGGTTTCTTTTCAGTGAGCCAGTGCCTTGGTTAAGCCATTACCACTTTGGTTTTTCTGGTACCGAAAGCCAAACCTAACCCTAACTGGTACGTTGGCTGAGAGGTATTGTTCTTTTGGAGAGTATATTTTGCTATAGCTTTTGATTTTCTTCTTTTGTTCTGGGTGATGATACTAATTCATTCATTTGACATTTACCTATAGTTGTGCCATATAATGACGTTTTGGTCAACAACAGACTGCATATTCAATGGTGGTCTTGTAAGGTTATAACACCATATTTTTACTATGCCTTTTCTATGTTTATATATGCTTAGGTAGACAAATATATATATATATATATATTTTTTTTTTTTTTTGAGATGGAGTTTCGCTCTTGTTACCCAGGCTGGAGTGCAATGGCGCGATCTCAGCTCACCGCAACCTGTGTCTCCTGGGTTCAAGCAATTCTCCTGCCTCAGCCTCCCGAGTAGGTGGGACTACAGGCGTGCGCCACCATGCCCAGCTAATTTTTGTATTTTTAGTAGAGACGGGGTTTCACCATGTTGACCAGGATGGTCTCTATCTCTTGACCTTGTGATCCACCCGCCTCGGCCTCCCAAAGTGCTGGGATTACAGGCGTGAGCCACCACACCCGGCCGCAGGTAGACAAATATTTACCATTATGTTACAATTGCCTGCAGCATTCAGTACAGTAGCATGCTGTATGAGTTTGTCAGCTAGGGTCAATAAGGCCCTACCACATAGCCTGGGTGTGCAGTAGGCTATATCATCTAGGTTGTGTAAGCACACTTATGATGTTTGCACAACGACAACATCACCCAACAATGCATTTCTCAGAGCGTATCCTCATTGTTAGTGACACCTGACTGCGTTGAGTTCTTGCTATTTGTTAGGAACTGTTTTGACATTGGTGATACCGCAGTGAACAAAACAAAATCCCTACCCTCTTGTGGTAACTTTCAAGTGGAAGAGTGAGATAATAAACAAGAAATAACTAAATATTTCAATATCATGCCAGTTATCAAGCTATTGTCAAGCTATTTTCTCAACTCCAAATCACCCTCTTCCTCTGCTTCATAACACTGGTGCAGGGACCCGGAAAAACACTTTTGTGCTTTGGTTCCTGGATCCTTGTTGAGTTCTCACGGTAGGGGACACCAGAGGGATTCTGGACAGCAGGAAGAGGAAGAAGGGATCTGGATGCTGTTTCCTGATTGCCTTGAGGACCCAGCCTCATCACATTCCTTTGGAAACAATAACATCAGCTGCAGGTGCCTCCTTCTTAGCTGTCTAAATCTAACCTCCCAGTCTCCCTCAAATCTCCTCTCTCCTCTCCATTCCCATAGGTACTCATTTCATTCAGGCCTGGATCAGTGCTTAGCTGGGTCAGCATTCACAGGTCTTTTTTACTGGTCCTTCTGCCTTCATTCATTTTTATTCTCCTGCAATCTATCCTCTACTTCCAGCTTTGCAGGAAGGCTTACCTCCCTACTCTAATCTCATAAAAATCAATGATTTCCAACGACTTTCTTTTGCTTCTCCAGCCCTAGGGGTGAGAGCTACTTTCTGCTGTTGTTACGTCCATGAAACTGGTGTGTTCCCCTTTTGCATTTTCAGTTCTGCAATTCCTTATGTTCATTTCTCCCTGTGAGATGGCTGGTGTGGGTTCTCACTCAACCAGACCCTGACGGGTACAAGGTGAGATTGTGTCACAATGATAGAGACAGGAGATGATGTCTCCAGGGATTCACTATGGCCTCCTGCAGGGCTTTCCGGAGGCATTACTTCCAAGAGTCACCACATTTGTGCTCTGACTCTTGGCTTGTTAGGTTCACAGCCCAATTTGATCAGCATGCCGGGAGTTGGCCAGGTTCTTAGCGATGGGTTCAGGCAAAACAAACTTACAGGGGATCAAGCTGTGTGGTGTAAGCGGATCACTGTTTTGCTGCATGAAGTGGATTTGGGCAATCTGGTCTCTCCATTAGCCTTTCTCTCTTTCTGCATAAGCCTACATAGGCTCCAAATATGGCCAAGGACTCCTCCGTGAGCACAAAAATCCCAGCAAAGGCAAGGAGTGGGGTGGTCTCAGCAGTGAGGTGACCAGGTTATGACGCTTGAGCATATTCACCTCTACTAAGGGACAGTCTGTCAAGTGGACCAGAATGCTCATATTCACTGGTGAGGACACTCTATTTCCTAGGCAAAAACGCAGGCACACAGACAAAGTCACAGACACACGGACAATCTGTGGCTGCATGGGCTCCCTTGGACTCCCTTTTGCTAGATTTCACACAGGTCAAGCCTTTTACTGTTCACACTTCCTTTCTGCACATGGATTTGAATCCTGCTTTCTTTTACAACCTATGAATACCAGATGACAGTTTCTGTTTCTTTAATTGTTTTGACTTATCTTCTAAGGTGACTTATACTGAAAGCTAACATCACTTAAGTGAGGGCATAACCTTATTTCCAATTCTGCGGGTGGTAACATGTAACACCCAGAAACAGGCTTCAGGTCCTCAGGAACTCAGAGGGGAAAGGCATGGGCAGGCATTGTAGTCAAGTGGAACACAGAAAAGCAGAGAACAGCGATGAACATTCCTTGCTCAGGGGCAACCTCCCAGTTGGCTGGAGAAGAGAATTTATGTGGGACCTGCGGTGGGTGACTGACGCGGGTCAGTGTCAGATTGTGGAAAACTTTGAATTCCAGGCTAAAGAGTTTGTACCTTATATAGGCAATGGGAACCGAGGCAGGCTTACGTGTGGAGCTTGGAGCGTTAGCATCGAACCCCGGCCCTACAACTCCAAGTTCAGTGCTCCTCAGAAAGCCTCTAGGCATGAGCTCCTGTTATATTTTTATTCTACTTTTCATAAAACTTTGCTTTCAGTACAGATGCTGAGTGGAGCAGTGCTTGGGGGGGGTGGGGGTGGGGGGGGGGGGGTGGGGGCCAAGGAAGCTTAAGGAAGCAGGGGCAAAAACACAAACATAAACCACAGAAGAGGAAAGTGAGCTATTGGTTGTGATTTCCATTCCTGTGGATATGAAATGCTATCCCAATTGTGGGAAGCTGAGAAAGGCCACAGCAAAATAAAAGAGAAACAGTCTCATTAACAGTGATGTTCAGACGTTGGAAAACAGCTAAGGTGTAGACTTACGTTATGGAAATATCCTCAACCTCAAGCAAATTCCAAGAACATTCTAAAAGGGAACACTGGCAAAGCTGGATTTGCTTTGTAGGGTCTTCGCCATTAGAGACCCACAAAATTGTAAATCTTGGAAACTGCTGTGCTTTAAAAAAAGGGATCTGAACTCTTGTCATTTAAAATGCATTTTTTCCAGCATCGTTTCAAATGAGTCAAAACTCTCCTTCCCTCTTTTTTTTTTCAGGCCCCAACTCACTAAATTTGTCTAAATCTGATTTAGAAATGATATAATTCTAAAGATGAGTGTATCCTAAATTCCCAAGCCACTGTAGTTTGCAAAGGTGAGAAAGGTTTCGGTAAAAACAACAGAATACAACCAAATGGGTTAACACTTCAGTCATCCCTGGAAACGTGGCCACAACGTGTCTTTCCTGCTACAGCTCACACTTTCTCATTAGCTCACACTTTCACGTTAGCCACTACAGTTCTTCTCTGAAGCCAGTGCTGCTGGTACTTCATCAGCTCCCTTTGTTCTCGGCTGCTTTCCGCTGTGGCTTGCTTTGCTGTGTCACCGGGCATGTGGCTCTGCAGGGTCACTGATGTTGATGTCATTCCTTACTCTCTCACTCTGCTTCCTGGTTTCCGTCAGCCATTCCTGCACTGGGATGGAACAAAAACTCCTGCTCCAGATATACATTCAATGTTCGATAGCAGAGTAGAGTGTTTTAAAACGTATTGTACTCAGGTAATACCTACATACCCTGACTTGATCACTATACAGTATTATACATGAAAAAAATTTCACAGGTAGCCCATCAATTTTTACCAAAAGAAAGAAAAGAAAGAAAAGGAAAAAAAACAAGAAATACTTCTCCAACCAGTGTTACAATTTTTTATCAGGCCCCTGAGGAAGGAGGTCTTGCTATTAGTTACAAATATTAGTCACTAGTTATTAGCCATTAATGTCAGAACTCTCATTTAACTTGGCCTTGGAGCTTTTTTGTTAAATCCCACTGTCGGGGACCCTGACACACATTCCTCAGGGAATGGGAAGACATTGACCCTTAACAGGGGAGTCTCTGATCCAAGCAAGAGCGCCATGAGGTCAGGGAATTTCCAGGTCCTTAGAACTTGCCAAGGAGGCCAAAACATGACTCTTCCTTGTTCAGGAGACTCAGACGAGCACCACCTGCCCATTCTGCTGGGTCCTCAGGCCAATGCAACTCACAGCGACCTGCCTGTACATTTCTGAATTCCCATGATGGGCATGCAGTATAGGCATTGCCTTCAGCATAAACTGAGCCACATTCACTTGATCTTCCCTGGGAGCTGGCAGGAGGCAGGCTGGGAATATGCCATGGAAAGAAGAAAAGGACCCTGCCAGACTCTCCAGTTTCCAAAGTCAAGACGAGATCTGGTGCCCCAGAACTGCCTGCCTACCAGGCAGCCCACAGAGATGGCTCCCTGTGAGAGGCATGTCTGCTGTGGAATGCTTGGGAGATCTCCTGAGCGCCAATGCCACTGACCTGTCCCATAATATTCTTTAGCAATTCCTTTTAGGGAAATTGTGTGCCTGGCTTACAGAAACGAAGGAGCCTATTAAGTTACTTGGTATTTTCAGGGCAAGGAGGGACTATTTTTCACCATTTGGGGGAAACTTTTTTCACGCCATTCACTTGGAATATTCTGTTAATCTCCATATGTTGACATTCTACCAACCCTGTATGGTTTGCTTAACATGACACTTCTTCCTTGAAGCCTGACAGTTCCTGCGCAACTCACCTCCTATACACATTTTTCATATCATAAATTACTGCAGGGTGGTGACTGGTAAACTTGGCTTTCACACAGCATCAACATAATTTTTGTGCTTAGCAGGCTGCCAAATGAAATTGAGGTTTCTGTGTCTGTGCAGTCATAAGAATTTGTTAAATTTAGGTAAAAAAATTTGTTTTGGTATAGATAACTACCAATTTATTTCTAATTTAAAAGATCTGTTTTTCTGTAACAGCTATGAAATTGTTTTTCTCCTAATAAGTAACAATATTTTAACAGCTCTGAAAATTAAACATGATTATCAAAACTTCTCAGCATTTTTGCTTTCCTAAATCCTGGAGAAAAAATACACTATTGAAATTTGATCAGTAGAATGCTCTTTCCTCAAAGAATATTTAACTCTTAGAAAGAGTGAAGAGAGGCCAGGTGTGGTGGCTCATGCCTGTAATCCCAGCACTTTGAAAGGCCAAGACAGGAGGATCGCTTGAGGCCAGGAGTTCGAGACTGGCATGAGTAACAGAGTGAGAACCCACCTCTACAAAAATAAAAAAAATTAGCTGGGCACAATGGTGTGTGCCTATAGTCTCAGCTATTTGGGAGGCTGAGGTGGGAGGATTGCTTGAGCCCAGGAGTTTGAGGTCACAGTAAGCTACGATTATGCCATAGCATTCCAGTCTGGATGACAGTAAGACCCTAAAAATAAAAAATAAATAAAAATAAAATAAAGAAAAAGGAAAAAAAAGAGTTAAGAGAATATCAACTCCTAAATATTAAATTTTTCTTGGATTTAGTTTTTACATATGGGACAGGCTCATGGTGGAAGTCACTGGCTGATGTTGAAGATGATGAACGTGATGTGGATTTACTCCTTCTTGATGTCCTGCTGTTTTCACTAAATGGCAAGAATTTGCATTCAGCCAAGGAACAGAATCCTCTCAAGGTCCTTGCTATTGGCTCCAATATTTATTTTGCCAGGTGGCAACTCTAACATTTGATTTTTTTTTTTTTTTTTTTGAGACGAAGTTTTGCTCTATCACCAGGGCTAGAGTGCGGTGGCGTGATCTTGGCTTGCTGCAACCTCCACCTCCTGGGCTCAAGTGATTCTCCTGCCTCAGCCTTCTGAGTAGCTGGGATTACGGGCACCCACCACCACACCTAGCTAATTTTTGTATTTTTAGTAGAGACAGGGTTTCACTATGTTGGCCAGGCTGGTCTCAAACTCCTGATCTCAAGTGATTCCCCTGCCTCAGCTTCCCAAAGTGCTGGGATTACAGGTGTGAGCCACCACGCCCGTCAGCATTTGAGATTTTTATGTAGAAAAGCAGATCTTGAAATTACTGACTTTGATGCTTGGTATAAGAGTGTGGCTATTATTGAGAGCCTCATCCTCTTCTTTGCTTATACTATGTGAAACTCTTTTGCTAAAAGTTCAGGCACCCTAAACATCCACACATTTCCACTAGGTCTAGTTCCCTTAACTCACGGTTCCCTGGTAAACATGGCATTTCTTCAAGGGGTAGGCATTTTGCTGAGCTTCAGCTGCTGCTCAAAATCACATTTAAATGACCTCTGATAAGCAAAATCCTACCTGCTTAGAGACAAGAGTCCTGACCTCGACTGGGGTCTTTAGATTTGGATTCAGAGCTACTGTTGGGTGCTAAGTTTATTCTCTGGCGGAATAAATTAGCCTGGGTTGTACATGCAAGGCAGGGCCAAGCTTGATTCACGTAGTTGATTAGAAGTTATTTTACCCTGGAAACCACTGTGTCTCGGCTGGATCAGTTTAACTTAGTTGTTCTCTAGAGGAGACATGATCCCTCATTTCTCTTTTTCCTTTTTTCGTCAACAGCCAGACATCCATGAGCTCTTGTAGCCCTAGACATCAGTTAGGTATCATTAAATATCATTTGGAGCTTTAACAATGCCGTCAATACACCGTGGGATTTTGTCATCACTTTACTATTGGTTAAAATCTCTTTCACTTATGGAGACTTTGCCCCCTTTCATCTTTGTGGTTGCCAGACTTGTAATTTGTTTTTCTGTTTAATAGAAACCTTAGAATCATTGGTATAAAGTGAAGTATGCTATGAAAAACACATGTTTTTTAAAAATAGTTCTTTTTGTCTTTAAAGAGAAAATACTGTGTTTTCATCCATTCCAATACCAGTAAATGCATATTTTTTGGCATCTCCTTTAAACTCTTCAACATGATAAAAAAATGTGTATACCACAGTCAACTTTCTGAAACTACTTTTATATGCCTCTTCATTTTCTTTTACATAGAAGAGCTGTTGGACATGAAACTTCTGTAGCAGCAAAGAGGACTCTGAAAAATGTTGAATGCTAGCAAAAAGTCTTAAATTTCTATAGATAGAAATGTGGAAGAATCAACATGTGTTAAGTTTTTGAAATGCATATTTCTTGCCTTGCCTTTCCTTGAACTCTGAAAGGCCCTTTTGGTAAAAGCGGATAAAAAAGGGCCTCTGGATGGATCTTTCTAATTAGAAAGAAAATTCAAATTCAGAACTATAATTAAACATGACTTAAATGCAGCACTTTTCAGTCTAATCCAGAGAAATATAGTTTCAAAATTTCTAATTTTAAGTTTTTCAGGGCCCTAAAAATAGAAATACATTGTCATTTACATAATGATTTGCAAATTGTACATTTCATGTGGGAAACAAAGGTTTTGTTTTAAAGGCAGAAGAGCATACATAAAGCTCGTAACTCAACTACAGGTCAGCACATGATTTTCGCAGGTACACACCTGTGTAGCTGCCCCTCAGATCAAGACAGAGCACACTTTCAGCACCCAGCAGGTTCCCTTCTCAGCGCGTCTCAGCCAATACCACTCCACCTCCAGCCCCTGTTCCATAGATTTCATTTTGCCTGTTCTTGTCTTTCACAAACGTAGAAACATTCCCACCATGCTTTAGTGGCTTCTTTCAGTCCACACGATGTTTGCAGGATGATTTGTCCATGATGTGTGTAGCAACAGTTTATCCTTTTTTTCCTCCGTGGCCTTCCTCAAGATGGGCTTTGGCATCGCCTCCTGAGACATGAAGGGAGCAATACGTGTAAGGAGTGATAACAAACAGAAGTCAGCTTCGCTTTATTTTTAGCTGAGCAAATGCCCAGTAAGGCCTCATACCACACTCCCCACTCCAAAGCAGAACCCTGAGAAGGCTGCGCTGGAGCACGTGCTGGATCAGGCTTCCAGCTCAACCTCTCTCCTTCCGATGTTATGGTCACCTGGCACAGTGACTGGAATGGCTGGGCAAAGGAGAGTGATGCCAGGGCCTGTCCTGACGAGGAGGCGCCTGAGCCGGTTTACCTCTGCCTTAAATGGAAATGAAAACATAGTGAACCCTGGCCATGTGTGACATTTTAAAATCTAATGATCCCTTCCCAGAACAAATGTGTCCTGGCCAATGCTCACATTTGAAAGCCAGCTTGGTACTTCCTCTTTGGGACGATTGAGGAAGAGGGCAGATAATGAGGTGGAAGTCAGGGGAAAGGGGGCTGGGCGTCCTTCCTAGCTTGTAGAATCCTATTATTACTCACATGTATTTTTTAAAACAGTCAGTATCTATTTGACTCTTGACTATAGAACAAAGTCTACCTCCTCTTCCTTCACAGAATCCTGGTCATGGGCTACAGTGGAGGAACCAAGGGGAGGGGCCCAGCTGAGTCCCAGCTCTGACACCGATGGGCGGAAGGGGTGGCTTGGGTCAGCTTGCATCACGCCTCTTCTTGCTCATCTGTAAAATGTGGAAGTTTGACTGATGGGCCTCTCAGCACCATGGAGAAGTTTGAAAGGCGGCAAATTACAGACTACACATTTGACACCTCCCGGCTCTCCCCACCCTTTTATGAATAAGCATCTGTAAGACAGGCTGCCTAATTTTTCTGGAGATTCCTGAATAGCCTGCCTTTGTCCAGGTTGGCTGATGCTAAATGCCAGTTCTGACCAATGGTGCAGGTATTAATTTCACACTGAGGATCTTGTTTCAATGTATTCAGATTAGGTGATGTGGAGATGGAACATTCTGAAAGAAGAGCTGAGAGAAAGTGGCAGGTATAAGCCCCCTAACAGCTCTGTGTTTCTTGGAGAGAATCAGACTGCTTCTCTAGACTTTTCAGAGCCCTCACCCATCGTGTGTGTGTGTGTGCGTGTGTGTGTGTGTGTGTGTGCATGAGGGAGTGTGCTATGGGCAGCCTTTCTATGTCTGCACTGTGAACAGATGGGCTCATCATTTCTAGGGCCATGTATGGCTTTCTCGTTACATGTTTTGCTTGCTGTGTTTTGCCACTTCCCTGATACATCCTATATTAGCTTCCTATTGTTACTGTTGAAAATTACCACAAACTTAGTGTCTTAGAACAACACAAGTTTATGATCCCACAGTTCTGGAAGCCAGAAGTCTAAAGTGGCTCTCACTGAGCTAAAACCAAGGGGCTGACAGTGTTGTGCTCCTTTCTGGAGACCCTGGGAGAGACCGTTTTCTTGCCCCTTTCCAGCTTCTAGAGGTGACCCTCATTCTTTGGTCTGCGGCCCTTTCCTCCATCTTCAAAGCCAGCAGTGGGTTGTAGAGTCTTATTCACATCCCATTACTCTGAATCCAACCCTGCTGAACCTTTGTGCTAACACTGGTCCAGCATCATGCTGCATAACCTCCCTACTTTAAAGTCAGATGATTGGTAGCTTACTTCCACCTTCAACCTTAATTTCCCTTTGCCATGTCACATGATGTATTCACATGTTCTGGTGATTAGGATGTGGACGTCTTTTCGGAAGGGAGAGAGATTCATCTGCTTATATACTATATAGACATATGGTAATTTCTTTATCAGGCTGAAAAGAGATAGGTTAACAGTGATGAACATTTTCCCAATGCAAAACTTTTTATTTAACTCAAGGGAAAATTATCTTTTGTATAAAAATGGAGACTTCTGAGTAAACACATGATTAGCAAAGAATAGTCATATGTTCAGTTACAGGACAGGAGGAACAGTCTTCTTCCGTTAGGAACAGGAGTGTAAGAAGGACAAAATGATACAAAAGTAAAAGTGTATTTATGTGAGGTGTGTGTGTGTGTGTGTGTGTGTGTGTGTGTGTGTTTAGGCAGCCATGCACTGGAGGGGCTCATTCTGGCATGTGAGATCCTTTGTGTGTCTATATTTTCCTAAGTTCATGTTCAGTGACATCACTGAATGGCTTGAAATTAGCCATGGTGGGAGTATTTACACCATAGAAAGTGGCAAATGCTGTAAGCCAGGGTTTTCTTTTTCCCTGGAGAGCCTGTTATTAAACATTAATGGGCACACCGTTGGAGTAGAGACTCACTGCCTTCAGTTCATGTGCACAACACCGCTGTGTGGCCTTATTGCTCCTGTGGGACCCCAGACTCTACAGCTGGAGTAGGGGCAAATCCCAGGCCGCACCAAGGCTAGGGGCCCTCGCCACAAACACAGAGGCTGCAGTGTCCTTCTGCTGTCTCGACCTCCCGAGTTGCCATAGCAATGTGGACTGGACAGGGAGCTACACTGTCTCTCACGTGGGCAAGAGCTTGCTTCTTCGTCACTCCCCACTGTCTGACCTTCTCTCTGTCTAGCATTTTTCCTGACCAGTCAGTGTACCTGTCGTCACTCTGTCCGCTTGGATGGAGCCCGAGCTCTTCCTTAGAGTTGCATTCACTTGCTTTTCTTGTGTTTGTCTTGTTTCTCCAGGAGCTATGAGATCAGTTCTGCCCAAACTTTAGGGGAGTTATAAGGGGACCTTGCTAAAATGCAGTTTCCAAGGCTCTGCCCCCAGAGATTCTGATTGGGAAGGTCTGGGGAAAGCCCCAAGGATCTGCATTATTGACAAGCACTATAATTATTAGCATGACTGACATTATTATTGACATAATTCTAATTATTGGCATCATTGACAAGATTCTGAGGCCAGAAGTTCATGGGCACATTGACTGGCCCAGCCTGGAAGCTCCCTGAAAGCCTGGCAGGCCAGCTTCCTTCAGCTGCATTCGGTCCTTACACTGAGGGTCTCAGTGGGGAAAATGCAGTCGTTTTTAAAAAATGTGGATCCTGGTTTTTAGCAGGTTTTTTCCCATCTGTCAGACAAAGTTAATGCCTATTCTACACACAGGTGGGTGCAGAATATCATGTTCCCAGGTTCCCAGGGAAGAGGACAATTTTCCCCAAGAACTTTATCATGTTGAAATGTGAAAAATTCACACAGCTGTCAAGACAGTGGGTCCTCCTGAGTCCACGTATTCTGAGTATTTGAAACCATCTGAATGACTTATTGAAGCTTTTCTTTCTGTGGACGTGCTTACTGGGTGTTGTAAGATGTGAACCTCACAGCCAGAGACAATGTCTGCTGAGAGGAAGTTCAAGCTTCACCAAACCCAACCCAGCTTGTTTTTCAGCAGCAAACCAACCACTCTGACTGCGGCAATTTTCTTAGCAGGAAAAATTTTAGATGTGTGGTTTCTAGCTTTACTCTTTTTCATTTTACACGTGAAATGTTCGGGATCAGATTGGTTTTCTTTAAAACTACGGTTTGAATTAATTTATACTGAGTTGATTATAAAGAAAGAGATAAATTGCTACCTTTAGGAGGTTTTGACCTCAAATCCTCTGATATTTGAGACAAAGTTTTTTATCCCCCGGGACGCAGCCCTTCAGTAGCATGTAGGCGGGTTTCAAGCAAAGCGAGGAGTAATGAAAACTCTAATATAAAGGCTGTAATTTTCTAAAGAAGTCTGTTCCTTATTAAGATCAAGTGCATGTCAGTCATCTTATATTTTGGGAACATCCACCAAGTGCCAGAAATGTACTGGGTGCTTTTTCATGTGTGGAAAATTTTATCCAGAGTAATCAATTTTTCTAGTTCAATAAACATATTAAAAAGAAGGCGAATGAGATATTTCTGTATCTAATAAGGATGAATAATATATTTGAGTTCTCCCCTGACCACATATTCAAGGTCAGGATTCAAGATTTGGGCTTGAATCCTACCCTGCCTGCATGGGTCTCTTCATATAAAGTAAGGGGAGAATATTTGTGTAAAGGACCATGTAAGGAGGTTGTCAGAATCAAATGCAATGATGTATGGGAAACAGTTTTATCAAAGAGTAAGCAAAATTAATATAGTTTATAATCCTTAATTTACATGGTTTGTAAATATTAAATTCTATATTCAAGTATAGCATTCCACCCATGTAATTCTAACATATTTCCTTTACTCCAATTCCCTCTAGTAGTATAACAGAATTACTGTATTATCATTTTGAGATGAAGTTATTGTATAATATTTTAAGATGAATTATTGTATTGTCATTATGCAATGAAAACTGTAAAAATGTTTCATCTTCCTTTTCACTTCCTTTTAAAAAAATTCACTTTCTTTCTTTTTAATAGTAACTGGCTTTTTTCTGGAAGTATCTCAGCATGTGGGTTTTCACATACTGGTTGGTCAGACAGTTGAAGGTACAGTCAGCTCTTCCCTGCTAGCAGGGTGGACGGAGTTAGTTGAACTCATTCTTGAGCCTCCAAAGAACTGGGTCTCATGACACACTCTCTTTCTCCTTTTTCCTGCCCTCTTGGAAGTATATTGAGAGGTTTTTGAGGAGGACTCACTTGTGTACGTGGTCTGCAATGCCTGTCTGGTTCTTCCTTCCCTTTCCAAATTTTACATCTGGCATGAAAACAGAGGCAATTCTAAATGTAAATATGACTTCTTGATTACTTAAAAATATTCATTCCTCTCTAGCTTATATACATAGCAATTTTGTGTAAATATATGTTAAACATCAAGGTCCATTGAAAGAAGAAAGAAATCACATAATTATAATACAATCTAGAATACAAGCACTTTAAGATTTATTAGATTTATCAAAGACACTGGCATAATTTCTTTTGTTGTGTATTTTTCCTGTTTACAGAAGTAACATGTTAATTTCAGAAAATATGATAAACCTGGAAAAACGCAAAGCAGCAGCAAATTGTACATTCTGCCAAAATTCACAGATAATTCTTACCAATATTTTTAGAATAGCTTCCTAGTCCTATTTTCTTTGTAGGTATACACACACACACACACACACACACACACACACACTCCTTTTTCACATATTTGATTGTACTGTAACTATGTTTTGTTTGTTTCCTTAAACAACAAACATTTATTTCTCACAGTTCTGGAGGCTGGAAGGTTTCAGATCAAGGTACAGGCAGATTCATTTCCTGGTGAGGGCCTCTTCCTGGCTTGCAGACTTCTTGCTGTGTCCTGTCCTGATGGAGAGAGTGAGCTCTGGTGTCTCTCCCTCTTCTAAGGGCACCAATCCCAGCATGGGATCCTGCCCTCATGACCTCATCTAAAAGTAATTACCTTCCAAAGGCTCCACTTTCAAACAGCTTTACACTGGGGCTTAGGGCTTCAACATGGATTTCAAGAGATATCAACAATTAGTTCACAGCATTTTGCTCCAGGTCCCCCCAAATGCATGTCCTTCTTCCATGCAAAATACATTTATTCCAGCCCAACAGCCTCAAAAGTCTTGACTTACTCCAGCAACAACCTTAAGGTCTAAAGTCCAAAGTCTCATCTAAATATCATCTAAATCAGAAACAGTGATTACATTTTGTAGCTTGAATTTTGGATAGTCTATATTCAACATTCTCCATATCATCAGGTGTTCTTCTGTAGTGTGGTCCTGGGAACAGAGTACGTCCTGAGTAAGTATTCACTGAATTAATACACAAAAGATTTTTAATGGATTTATGATGTTCCATCATATGAAAATACCTCAATTGATTTTATTATTCCCTTTCTTGTCCATTTTAAAGTAGAGATATCATGGGGAAAAGTGAGAAGTTATGTGTATAATTATGGTCCTATTGAGGAGGAGGAGACACTATCTGGAATGAAGGCAGAAAGCTCTGTGAAGCTCCCTGTGAGGGAAGGTCTGTGAACTTTCAATCATGACCATGAGCCTGATGCCTGAACTCTCTTTCAGATCATGCAGTAGTTGCCTATTAAATTTGGAATAATGTGGAGAGAGGGTCCTAAAGTGAGTTCAGAAACAGTCATATAACCTGAGTCAGCCAGAGAGAGGGCGTTCAGTGGCAAGAAACAGAAGCCCAACTCAAGGTGGGTTAAACCATAAAGATGTGCACCCAATCACCTGCATGAAAACCCAATCAATCACCTGCATGAAAACC
>NW_022436946.1:1020012-1044076 GCF_009761245.1 Sapajus apella
CCTGCATGAAAACCCCATCACCTGCATGAAAACCCAATCACCTGCATAAAAACCCAATCAATCACCTGCATGAAAACCTAATCAATTACCTGCATGAAAACCCGGAGGCTGGGGAGACTTCGTAGGTTCTACCACGCCTTCTGCCTACTCTCTCGTGATTGCCACAGTTCTCTACTCCCCTATGCGTGACTTTGTTCTCAGGCTCATTCCTCTGGAGGTCTTTGGGGGGCTTTTCTGCTCATCAGAACTGCATGCCTTTTTTTTTTTTTTTTTTGAGACAGAGTCTTGCTCTGTTACCCAGGCTAGAGTGCAGTGGCGTGACCTCGGCTCACTGCAACCTCTGCCTTCTGGGTTCTCTTACCTCAGCCTCCCAAGTAGCTGGGATTACAGGCATATGCCACCATGCCTAGCTAATTTTTGGTAGAGATGGGCTTTCACCATGTTGGCCAGGCTGGTCTCAAATCCCAACCTCAAGTGATCTGACCCTCTGGGTCTCCCGAAGTGCTGGGATTACCGTGAGCCACCGCTCCCGGTCAAAACTACATTCTTTCTTATTCACAAAGAAGTAAGAAAGAGAATCAGAGAGCATATCCTGGCATATCACATAAAAGAAAGAAATAATTTACCCTGAAGACTCCAGCAAATCTCTTCTATGTTTCATTGGCCCCAATGGGCCTAGACAGCTCCCTTCCTCAGCCAAGTACTGACAAGGGGAAAGGGAACAGGATTACAGGATTAATTCACATGAACCAGCCAGGGTGAAATAATTGTTGTTCATATGTTAGTATGTGTAATGTATTTCTGTGAAACAAACCATAAGAAAATCCCAGCAGTAAGTATTGATGTAGCTCAGGTCTCTGTGTCTTGGCTGATCTAGGCTGGGTGCACCTGATAGGGCTTGGCTGGGCTGCCTCTGCTCCCTGTAACTCTCCTTCTCTGCTCCATATGCTTCTCCTTGTGGGACCAAAGGCATATTCTTCTCATGGTAAGAGTGGAAAAGAAATAGGGCAAGTAGAAGTGACACATCATCCCTTCTGTCTCGTTGCATTGGCCAATACCAGTCACATGACTAAAGTCAAAAGGAGGAGACATATATTCTGTCTGGTACGTGGAGGAACCCCAAAATCACATGGCAAAGGGTGTGAGCAGTACTAAGACTAGGGTGAGCTAAGCAAATACTTGTCTTCAGTGAAAAGTGTAAGGGGCGTCAAGATATTCAATCAAGGGAATTAATATGAAATGTTTTTAAAAACCAAAGTTAATGCAAAAACATATGTGATGAGAAAAATACCAAAGTTTTAAATAAAAACAGGATAGGTATAGGGATGGGTAAGTATTAATGCTAATAACTCAACCTACCATAGTCCACCAGCCACAATGTCCCTTTTCGAGGACTCCCATGCTCAGCCGTAGAAGATGTGCACAGAACTCCGCCATCTTAAGGTTCACTGCTGGTTTCTTCCCAGGTCTGTAGCTCAAGTATCTGCTTATCCTGGAAGTCTCTAAGAAATTGAATGGAAATAATCTCAAGAAAGTATCCTTAAGGATAAATTATTCCTTGAGACTTTTTTTTGGTTAAAAAAAGGAAAACAAGACAAGAAAATTATATTCCATTCAATGGTTCTTGTACATTAATTCATTCCTTGCTTGCTAGTTTAAGAATTAGTGCAATTTCCATAAAAATTAGAATTAGTAAGGTAGTACAATGATTTTCTACAGACTGAGTTTCATAAGACTTTCAGGTTTTAAATATGGTACATGTTTTAGCAAAGTACAGCTAAAGTCTTTTTGGATAGGTCACAAGTTATGCCACGAGTGCTTAACTTTTTATAAATGAGATCGGCTTAGGAATTCAAGAGCAGGCGTTCCTGTGGGGAGGCCATTCTCCTGTCTTATTTGATGAGTGATGTGCTAATCCCAGCACTGAAGATGTTGGTGGAAAGGAAAGACTTCCAAAGTTCACAGGACTTATGTGTGGAACTGCCATGGGTCCGTGGGCTGCCACAGAATTATGCAGGAAATAATTTTCAAGAAAACAAGAAGGAAAACATGATTGGATCCAAAATTCTATCATTGTTTTATTGAAAAAGCAAATCTCTTCTCTAGTTTGAAATGCTAGAGCTACAATTTATTTCTTCTTAAGTTTGTCCCAGTGGGAATCGTAGTGGCCGGGTCATATGGGATGATGACCACCTTTCCACCTCTTCTGATGCTCGCCCCTGGAGACCAGCTGCCCTGAGAGACTCATGGAAAGAAAGGGTAGGGTGGAGGCTGGCAAGAAGAAATAGGAGACTTGTCATGTGGTGAGAACTGATCAGTGCTAGTGAACTGTTGGCTTGACATATCTCAGGTGATAGGCTGACATGAAGTCTGAGATGGCCACATTTACTGTCATCTCTGCAGTTAATTACCGTACCACATCTCCAGGAGGCACCCAGCAAAAGGAAAGAGTTAACTTGGCAAACGACTGACTCATAGCAGCAGAGCTGTGCATGGAGTGGGATTTAAAATGAAAATGGAGAGTGGCCGGGCACGGTGGCTCATGCCTGTGATCCCAGCACTTTGGGAGGCCGAGGTGGGCAGATCACAAGGTCAAGAGTTTGAGACCAGCCTGACCAACATGGTGAAACCCCGTCTTTACTAAAAATACAAAAATTAGCCTGGTGTGGTGGTGCATGCCTGTCATCCCAGCTACTTGGGGGGGGTGAGGCAGGAGAATTGCTTCAGCCTGGGAGGTGGAGGCTGCAGTGAGCCAAGATCATGCCACTACACTCCAGCCTAGCGACAGAGCGAGACTCCATCTCAAAACAAGCAAGCAAACAAACAAACAAACAAAATGAAAATGGAGAAGGAGGGAGCATAAATCTTTGAAGAGCAGATGAAAGCTGGCTACCATGGAGGCAGCAAGCATCCTTTCGAAGTAAGTGTGAGAGTGGGCGGGGTTTCTGGAGAAAACAATGCAGAGACGCAGAACTAAAACCAGTGGTTTTAGAGGTCTCTATGTCCATATGTTAAATAGGTGACTATATGAAACAAGTGAAGCGATTTTGATAGTGCACCAAAGTTATATGATTTCCCAAGAATAACCAAAATTTGAAACAAAGCGAAGGAAAGGATAGCCTAATCGGATTTGACATCACTAACAGAAAGACAGTGAGCTAGCGTGCTGCCCTACTCCCCCGAAACTTCCCCTTTGGAATCTATTTTGTACAGTCTTATCTCTTTTCTGAAACCCACGTGTCATAACGCCATTTCCCTAATTTAAAAAAGTTTGGTTGGCCACGTGCAGTGGCTCACACCTGCAGTTGTAGCACTTTGGGAGGCTGAAGTGGGCAGACCGCCTGAGGTCAGGAGTTTGAGACCAGGCAGGGCAGCATGGTGAAACCCCGTCTTCACTAAAAATACAAAAATTAGCCTGGTGTAGTGCACTCCAACTGCACTCCAACCTGGGCGACAAGAACTAGACTCCTTCTCAAGAAAAAAAAGTTTGGTGAATTCTCACTGTCTACACACTAAGGTTTAGACTTTAGACTTCCCTGTATGACATAAAAATCTGGCTTTATCCTTCTTCATTCAACATCCAAAATAAATATTTGCTGAGGACCTATTCTGTGCTGTTTCAAGATCTATATATCCTGGTAGACAAAAGCCACCCCCTGCCGCTACCTCCCATACAGTAGCCGCACAGGCCCCTCGTATTCCCATGTCGTGCCCTTCCATTGAGTTTTACTTTTGTAGCCTCCTTTCCCTGGAATGCCCTTCCCATCCTTTGCCAGGGAACTCCTACACATCCTTCAAAACCCAGTGGTTAGCTCTTCACCACAGCCTTCGCTCACAGGCCAAGTGGAAATGATTGCTTCCTGGTCTGTTTTCAAATAGATAACAGTTTGTATTTCAGGTACTGTACTTAGAATTTTATTGTTATTATTAGTTGTTGTTGTCTATCCATCTTTTGCACTGGTTTGTAAGACCAGTGATGGAGTGAGGGCCTGGACAGAGCAGGCAGCAACTGGCAGTCAGTAAATGAGGGAAGAAATGAGGGCAGGAGACGCAGCTGCACAGGAAAGTGCAGCCTGAGAGTGAGGGTGTTGGTGAGAGACATAAACAGAGACAGAGAGAGAGACAGAGAGAGAGGGACACACACACACACAGACAGAAACAGAGAGAGAGAGAGAGACAGAGAGACACACAAGCAGACACACACACAGACAGAGAGACAGAGACAGAGAGAGACAGACACACACACAGAGACAGAAAGTGACAGAGAGACAGAGAGAGACACACAGAGACAGAGAGAGACAGTGACAGAGAGAGACAGAGACAGAGAGAGACACACACACAGAGACATAGAGAGACAGAGACAGAGAGAAAGAGACAGAGAGAGACAGAAAGAGAGAGAGATAGACACAGAGAGACAGAGAGAAACAGAGAGAGAGACAGAGAGATAGAGGCAGAGAGACAGAGAGAGAGTTAGAGAGACAGACAGAGAGAGAGTTAGAGAGACAGACAGAGAAACAGAGAGAGAGAGAGAGGGAGAGAGCGCGCCTTTGGTTAGAGGTGTCCGTAAGGGCAGGTCCTGGGTTTGTGGGTCCTGGTGGGGTGTTTTGAGGGCTCAGTGCTGCAGAGGGTAGTATCTTAGGAGGTGAGGCTGACCTGTCAGGAGCAGAGTTCTGCCTGCCCTGGACTACATCCATGCCCTAGGCACTGCCCTCAGCTCTGGGGAGGTGTGGCCTAGAATTGCTTCTGATAGGGTAGGTGTCTCTGTGTGTATGTGTGTGTGTGTGTGTGTGTGCGCGCATGTATGTGTGTGTCTGTGTGCAGGGTTGCCGGGGGAAGGGAAGAGAGACTGTAGCACAGTAAAGTTTGAAACTAGGTGAGCAAAGACAAAAAGAAAATATAGGAAGGGCTGTTACATGCATGGCTGTGTGTGCTGTCACTCCTCTGCTGTGTAATTTGGCCTCTCTGTGTGTGGGGGGAGGGGGATGGGTGAGGCATGGGAGAGGGTAGCCACATGTCCTTTAAGAGGCAGAACTGTGGCAGCAGATGAATAGCAGTGATTGTGGCTGGGGGTGGGGACCTGACTGCTCCCGTGACAAGACAGAGAAAACAGCAGGTGCCTCAGACACAGCTCACAAAACAGACCTGGGGCAGGGATAGCAGTGCTGGGGGCTGGTCAAGGTGTGCCTCACCTGGGCATCACCCCCTTTACAGCAGCTCTCCAGAAAATTCCTGACTTTGCTCGCTGCCAGTGTCATTTTCCAGAGGGCACAGGAAGAGCTAGGGCAATTGCTCCCTTCAATACATGTTAATGGCCGAGGGAGAATTCAAGTGGATACAGTGCTACTTATGACCACCTTGGGAGAAAGAGGGCACCAGCCAGAGGGAAAACTCAGATGTGAACAATTTTTACTGAACTCTAAATGTGCAGAACCCTAATTTCTTTCTTTCTCCCTCCCCTTCCCTCCCCACCCCTCCCCTCTCCTCTTGACAGAGTCTTGCTCTGTCGCCCAGGCAGGAGTGCAGTGGCATGATCTCTGCTCACTGCAACCTCTGCTTCCTGCATTCAAGTGATTCTGTTGCCTTAGCCTCCCAAGTAGCTGGGATGACAAGCATTTGCCACCACACCCAGCTAATTTTTGAATTTTTAGTAGAGATGTAGTTTCACCAAGTTGGTCAGGCTGGTCTTGGACTCCCGACCTCAGGTGATCCTCCTGCCTCGGCCTCCCAAAGTGCTGATAACAGGCGTGAGCCACTGTGCCCAGCCTTAGAATGCTCATTTCTTTCTTTTTTTAAATTTTATTTTACTTTAAGTTCTGAAAGTGTAGCTTTGTTACATAGATATACATGTGCCATGGTGGTTTGCTGCACCTGTCAACCCGTCATCTAGGTTTTAAGCTCCACATGCATTAGGTATTTGTTCTAATGCTCTCCCTCCCCTTGCCCCCCACCCTCCACAAGCCCTGGTGTGTGATGTTCCCCTCCCTGTATCCCAAAGGATTAGAATGCTCATTTCTTTTTTTTTTTTTTTTTTTTTTTTTCTTTGGGACGGAGTTTCGCTCTTGTTACCCAGGCTGGAGTGCAATGGCACGATCTCGGCTCACTGCAACCTCCGCCTCCTGGGTTCAGGCAATTCTCCTGCCTCAGCCTCCTGAGTAGCTGGGATTACAGGCATGCGCCACCATGCCCAGCTAATTTTTTGTATTTTTAGTAGAGACGGGGTTTCACTGTGTTGACCAGGATGGTCTTGATCTCTTGACCTCGTGATCCACCCGCCTCAGCCTCCCAAAGTGCTGGGATTACAGGCTTGAGCCACCGCGCCCGGCCTAGAATGCTCATTTCTTAGAATTCAGGGGAAAGAGGGACACTGCCGGCTCCATGGCACGGGGTTTTGGAAGAGGTGGCCTCCAGATGACCGGATGCACTCCTCCCTGGGACTCAAACTGTGTCATTACAGCTTGAGCTCACTGAAAGTAATGAGGGACATCTCCACTCGTCCCCTCCAGCAGAGTGGCTGCACTGGCAGCTCGCTAATGAGCTCAGTTCCATAGGGGCAGCTTTGAAACTGACGTAAAAAGGATACGATCAAGATAGACGCCAGCTAGGAACACAGAAGGCAAAAGTAAGGTGTGTATCAGAGAGGCCAGAACCTAAAATGCGCTAAGGGTTGTGAGAGGGGCTGAAGAGCCTAGAGAAGCTGCTTATCGTCATTTGAAGTCAGATCAAAGGAGTGTGTTTGGCTGATAAGAGGGCCCCCTGGTTGCAAGCACAGGGCCTTATCTCAGCTTCCATACCCAGAAAAGGACATGAGTGGTGCCGACCCCAGAGGGTGGTTTTAAGACTTACACAAAATGACTGTGTGTGAAACTCTTGGAACAGCGTCTGACCCATGGCAGGAGGTGTGCGGCGTGCCTGAGGCCATCTGTGTCCTTACGTGTGTGTTTGTGTGAAGCAGACCCAGTGCAGGGCACCAGGGATGTGGTGGGAGCCGCAGGGATGACTTCCTGCCCTCAGGGAGCTCACACTGATGAGAAGGCAGTGGAGGGTGAGTGGATAGCCTTGCGGGAGGGGTGGGGGTTGTCGGGAAGAGGGAAGACTTACCTGAGCAGGAGCTGTTGAAACTGCCAGGGAAGTGGCAGGGTGCTGAGGGCAGAGGAGCGGCAGAAGGTTGGGGATCAGGAACTGCGAGTGAGCCCTGACTGCTGAACAGGGAATGCTGCAGCAAGAGGCTTGGAGGAAGGAGAACTCAGGCACTTTCTATGTGGTTTGAGTCTTCCTTGACAAATACAATCAATTTCATATTTAAACGGCTTAAATATTGGAGGTGGGAAATCAGAAGAGCACCTTAGCCGGGTGTGGTGGTGCATCTGTACTCCTGGCCACTCAGGAGCCTGGGCTGGGAGGATGGCTTGATCCGGGGAGCCTGAGGCTGCAGTGAGCCGTGACTGCGCCACCACGCTCCAGCCTGGCGACAGAGCATGCATAACCCAGGCTCATACAAAAAGAACGCCCGCTCTTCGAATCTCAGCTGGCCCCTCCGCTTGCGCCCTGTAGGGGCTCCTGCCTGCCTTGGCCCTCCCATGTTGACTGTCACTGTTTAACAGCCCAGTCCAGCAACACCTGCGGTAAACTTGGGATTTCTTTGACATTTCAGCTGTTATTTTAAAGAGCCATGGTCGAATAGAAAACAACATAAGAACTTCTGATTAGCGGTTTGAAAAAAAGCTTTGTTTCAATGGTGCAAATTAGGTAGGTGGAGGAAATTATCCACGAACCCTGGAGTTTACATTTTCTGGAAATTGTTTCATGCAGTCTTCTAGGGAAATGGTGTCCTGTAAAAAGTAGACTCTTGCACAGAATTTGACATTTTAGGCCTGGACAGACCACTTGCTTTTAGGAGCAAATTCTAGGGAGCCATTTCCCTTGAAGATAGAAGTGGGCCTTTGGTAACAAGTCCAGTAATCACTGTATAATTTTTAAAGCCTAAACGCAGAGGAAGGAGAACTGTATTTGTTTTAGACAGAAGTATTAGTTTCGGCTTTGCTTGGACAGGCAGAATCTGGAAACCATCTGTCTGTAGGGGAATGATACAAAAGTGACGGTGTGGAGTGCTGTGCGATTCTCAGTAAGACGATGTTAGGGGGCTGTCCATGATGTGTTATTAGGTGAGCAAAGCAAGCTGTGGAATGAAGTGTGCACTGCTTCCATATCTGTATAAATAAACAGCAAAACACCCCAATTTTGCCCAGATGCATCAATATCTAATTGTATGAGCATGGACAGAGGTATTGTCTCAGACAAGAAAGCATGAAGGAATTTCAGGAAGAGAAATAATTTATATAACCATGAGTTGTTTTATTTAGTATAAATAAATATATTAAAGAAACAATTTGGCCGGGCGCGGTGGCTCACGCCTATAATCCCAGCACTTTGGGAGGCCGAGGCGGGTGGATCACCTGAGGTCAGGAGTTTGAGACCAGCCTCACCAACATGGTGGAACCTTGTGTAGTCTCTACTAAAAGATACGAAAATTAGCCAGGCCTGGTGGCGTGCGTCTGCGGTCCCAGTTTCTCAGGGAGGCTGAGATAGAATTGCCTGAACCCGGTAGGCAAAGGTTGCAGTGAGTCGAGATCCCTCCACTGCACTCCAGCCTGGGAAATGGAGCAAGACTCCATCAAAAAAAAAAAAAAAAAAAAAAAAGAAACAATTTAAATAGTATATCAAATAGAAGAAGAAACAAGGAAAAATGTCATGGTAATTTTACATCCTATTCTATAACCTAAAGCCACATTTTAAAATTATCTGATATGAGTAAAAAGCATCCAACCTCTCCCGTCCTCAGTCTTTGGGAGAAATAAAGAGCATACCATGCTGATTTGACGGCCATCAGTCCCCTGGTCACCAGTGCATGTGACTGGGGTGCTCTTGGCCCACTTCTAGAAGCCATGTCTAAGGTTCAGATCTCCTCTACTTTCCAAAACTTGGGTCTTTAAGCTCTACTGACACTGAATGTCATGCCTTGTCATTTCACAAAATCTATGGCCCTGACCCTCTTCCAGAAATGTTGCTTCCCACCTGTCTGACAAACTCTTAGCGTCACAGTTATGAATGTGGACACCACCACTGAATGCCTGCGTTTCAACCCCAGCTCAGCCACATGGTAGCTGTGTGACTTGGACAAGTTACTTGATCTCTCTGTGCATCATGAAACGGGGGTAATACTGATATCTGCACACGGAGTCTTGAAAGAATTAAGTGAGTTAATACATCTGAAAGTGCAGGTACAGGTGGCAGCAGCAAATGCCATATCTTTTTTTTTTTTTCCGAGATGAAGTCTCCCTGTGACACCCAGACTGGAGTGCAGTGGCGCGATCTCAGCTCATTACAACCTCTGCCTCCTGGGTTCAAGCGATTCTCCTGCTCCAGCCTCCTGAGTAGCTGGGATCACAGGCACGCACCACCAGCCTGGCTAATTTTTGTATTTTTAGTGGAGACAGGGTTTCATCATATTGGCCCGGCTGATCTTAAACTGCTTACCTCAAGTGATCCACTTGCCTCAGCCCCCCAAAGTGCTGGGATTATAGGCGTGAGCCATCACACCGGGACCATGTCTTCTTGTACTGCTTGCTTTTATTATTACTCATCTTTCCAGATTCTGCCTGGGCACCACCTCTATCCAGGATTCAGCCTTTCCTCAACGCCCAGAGTACGTGTCTCCTTCCTCCTTCTGTCCCCTCAGCAGCCTACACTCCGTCTTCTGGTACAATTCACTGCACGACTTTTTGTCTTCCCTCAACAACTCCCCTCTGCATCCCCCTCCACCAGCACCTTGGACTACAAGGGTAGGAACCAAGTGTCCTCATTTCTGAGTTGCTGGCCTTTGGTACAGTGCCCAACATGCAGTGAAAGCTCAGTTGAAGGGATGGAAGGAAGGATAGAGGGATAAGTCCATTCCTGAGATCCCTTTTATTGAGGCTGTTTCCCCAAACACCGGAAAGCCTCAGCCTTTGTGCTTGTTTTCTGGTACAACAGCACTGATCGTTACTTACCTTTCTGTGCATTGTCTAATTGATCTTTCCATCAGTCCTGTTCCAAACTGAAGTTATGTCCTTTTTTAGGCATGGACTGTATCTACTTTCTTCAGTGTCCCTTTCAGTTACCCACTGGAAGAATCTCAGCCTTTTTCCATTTGCCAGACTGGATGGGATAATCTAGGAGGGAGGAACTGTGGAAGTGGTGCGTCTTGGGATGTCCTGAAGACAGAGACCAGAGTTGCAAGAGATGTTTTCAGATTTCACAGTGTAATAAGAGAAAAGGAGCCAATCCCTTAAAGGAAGAACCTTCAATCACTTCTCCCCAGGTCCACGTTTCCATTTTATTTCTTTTCATCAATTCTTTCCCTTTGAAGGTGGATTGCATTGAAAACTATTAAGAAAAGTAGGATATTTAAAATGAACTGTGTCAAGAAGAGGATCACTTCAAAGAATAGCCATCTACTCTAATGAGGAATTCCCTTCAGTCAAGCAAAAAACTGAAGGTAAGTCAATAAGGTGGACGTACTGCCAGTCCTCATCCTGTTGGAGGTATTACATTATATAGTTAAAGGTGTCTCCTGTGGTTTAAGTTGTGGGAGTGGGGGAGGATTTGTACAAATTTATTTCTGTTTCTTTGCATACAGAAAGTAGATATAATATGAATCTAGTGTAAATTACCATGATGTCTCCTCCAACTTTCATCAAGACTTCTGATTAGTCTACTTGATCTGTGAAAATGAGATTACTTGAAGACCTGTCCCAGAGTTTAAAGCTGAACAAGATATATTGATTACACAAATATTTTTATGTCACCCTATATCTTAATAAAATAACATTTATGTCTGGAGAGTGTGTCGGTCTGAAGAGCCTGCCCAAAGCCAGATGTATTTACTTAAATCGAGAAAGGCAGAGGCCCTCCTGGCAGCCTTTCAGCTTGTCCTGCTCCCATGGTTGAACATAGAAAATAATAATTTTGGGTGCACATGAGCAGATTTCAGAAAGAAGGGAATGAACCAGTGTTTACACCATGAGTCAGCAGGCAGCTGTTTCAGATGCTGAGACCAAGAAAATGTATAGTCGATTTCTTCTCTCATTTTGGAATTCAAACCTATGTGGAGATTCTAATGCAATTTCAGATGCAGATTCTAATTTCTGGGAATTTCGATTTATAGCAAAGTGATGAAAGGGCCGGGCTTCCAGAGTGAGCATGGAAGAAGCACCTTCTGGCACAGCATTCCCGTGATTTCCCAGTGGGGAAGAGACCTGTGAGACCTGCCGTCCTTGCATGGTGTGACCCGGGGCTGGACACTACAGGGATTTGATGTCTGTCTTTGGAGATGAGTCTAACTGCCCCATAGAGAGATGTGCAGCTCTCCTTATATCACATTCTCTTCTCCACGACAGAACAGTCCTGAACCAGAGGGTCTCTTGGGATTCACAGCTTTGGGGTTGCCAACAAGGAAGAGTTACAGTTTCCTCCAGAAAAGTGTGTGTCTCAGATGAAATTCTCTTAATCCATACATTCTGGGACATTCCCATTTTTGGAAGCTCAACCTTAGGAGAAATGCCTCTTTGGGGGGTACAGTAGGCCAGTTATTAAATCTTTAATATTCTTTCATTGGGAGAAATTTATTTCCTGTTCTGCTCAAGGGCAACTTGAGGAACTCTATGATAATACCTACTAACAATACATAGGAAAAGAATGGCTTCATTTAGATTTCAAAGTGCTAACAGGTTTTAATTTATAGTTAAAGATTGCTTTCTACTGACATTAGTATTACCATGACCCAGGGTGATTTTTTGAGTTATCTCAAATCTTAAGGGACTATTGTGATATTATATTCCTGTGGGAAAAAATTAATCAACTTGATAAAGATGAATGTTGGATCCATGAAACCAATACAGCTAGAGACCAAAGACTGGAACAGCCATCATCAAAATGATCCCTTCATTTAAACATGATCTTTATAAAAGCATAGTTTCAATACAAATGTGTGGGATGGGCAGGAAGGTGGGCTGTCCCCAGTGTGACATCCATATCCTGAAGAGATCAGTTTCCTAATGGGAAGCTGGAGCCTGACGGCACCAGGCAGATAAAGTTTGATGCAGAGAATGAGGGGGGAAGTGGCCGGAGCTTGGGGAAGGGAGTGGAGAACGCAGTCGCCAAGGGTGACCTCAGGGACCCTAGGGGCAGTCTTGCTGGACAGCAGAGAGAGGAGGCACGGGCTGGAAGGCTGAGAGTGGGCGTCGGGTCCAGTTCACTTCCTCCCCAGTTCTTTCTACTTTCCATACATATGTGTTCAGAGAAGCCATCCTGAAGTCTGATTCGGTGGCTAAGTATACATGCAATTAGACTCTAATGCTTTGGCTTGAGCTAAAATAGAAATCCCAATTTCATTTGTAAATCATTCCAGATAGCATACTATGGAATTAATTTCTGGTTATATTTGCTTGGGAGTGTTACATGCAGTTTTGAAAATTTACAGTGAATTCGGCCTTGCCTTTTGATTTAATCTAATTTTCATCGTATTTTTACCCACAGTGTTGAAATGGCGGCTGGCAAACACAATCAATTTGCAAGCAGACTTTAAAGAAGTCCATATTTAAGCTAAAATACCTTTGCAAACATTCAATCTGTTCAAACATTTATAGGATCCGTGTCTGATAGAAAGAAGCAAATATAATAATTTATAGTGCCACTTTAAAAACATTAAAAATCATTTACAGCACACAGGATCAACATCCTATTGATTAAAAGAGTATAGGTAAAAGGCCACTATTAGAAAAAAAAAACGGAGAAGTGGTTTGTCTACATATATTATCAAGTGTAACTATTAAACTGAGCCCAAAATGTATTGTTTTAGTCTGCTCAAGCTGCTATATCAAAATACCATAGCCTGGGTGTCGTAAACAATGACCACTTATTCTTCCCAGTTTTGGGGGCTGGGAAGCTCAAGATCAAGATGCTGGCATGGTAGATTTCATTCTGAGGCCTCTTACTGTGGTATGTATGTGGTAACCCTTTTGCTGTGTCCTTACACAACATCTTTTTTGATCTTTTTTTGTGTGCTTATGTGAAGAGTGAGAGAGCTCTTGGTGTCTCTTCCTCTTTATATGAGGGCACAATCACTATTGGATTAGGGCCCCACCCTTATGACTTAATTTAACCTTAATTACCTCCGTAAAGGCCTTACCTCCAATTATTGCCACATTGGGGGTTAGGGCGTCAACATATGCATATGGGGGAGGGGCATGACCATTTAATCCATAACATGTATCATAATTAAATTTGTCGCTCTAAATGTTTATATTAGTTAAAATATAACCATTTGATTTTATTGTACTTTAAAATACATTTGACTTTATGTTAGTCTAAAAAATAATAAACAAAATTCAACAGACGTTACACTTAAAATCTGTTCATTAAATGCAAATTATACTACAATAAAAATATAATGGAAAGTGTAGAAAAATAAAGTAATTGTTCTTGATTTGAATCTCTCTAGGCAGCAGGCCTAAGATGTTATTACTATCTTTTTATAATGATGATGATGATGCTATTATTCCACAGTTTTTCCACCTGACCTTATTTACACTGGAGTTTTAGAAGCTCTCCTGAAGGCCTCTGTCTATTGAATAGTGGAGGGGTTGCAGCAGAGAGGGGCTAACTGGGCAGTCTCCCTGTGGATGCAGAAAAGTCCCCTTTGTTTCATAGACTGGAAGAACCTGTCTCCATAGCAGGAGGTGGCCAACTAGATGACTTCTGTGGCAGAGGGACATTCAGACTTAAGGCTCAGATTCCTCTTCCCTTCCTCCTGAGCGAAGCAGGAAGACTCCTGTCAAAGAGATTAGGAGGAGCCCTGCCACGTCCAGATTACATGGGTAAGGCCTGGAGCCGAGGGCCCAGTCCCTAGGGAATCTTAGGTAAGATGTAATTCTTAGAATGAATTATAATAATCAAAGCAGGGGCAGCCTGGCCATTCTGGAACGGAAATTCCTGCTGCTTTCTGCCATTTTCAATCCCAGGGCTGTCTGTAGCTCAGCCATCTGCTCTGGTCACAGGAACCCTTTTTTCATTTGGGGTATGCTTTTAGTTCTGTGATTGAGTATTTGAATAGACTAGCCTTGGTCCTGTGCAGAAAAGCCTGACTAATAGGTCAAGTTCACCTGTTGGACACACTGTCCACTAGGCTATTGTCCCTGCGAGGACAGGAGATCCCTCTGCTGTGTTCAGTGTTGCAGCGGGCTCAGTGCCTGGCACATTATAGGTGCTCAAGAAGTATGCGTTGAGTGAGGATGCACACTTCACAGTTCTGAGCTTTGGGGAGGTAACTAAGTGCCAAGCTCAGGAGATAATTCACCCCTTGTTAACACTACTGAAAAATAACAAAGGCTGGGCGTGGTGGATCACGCCTGTAATCCCAGCACTTTGGAAGGCCTAGGCACGCAGATCACCTGAGGTCAGGAGTTTGAGACCAGCCTGGCCAACATGGTAAAACCTCGTTTCTACTAAAAATACAAAAATTAGCTGGGCATGGTGATGCGTGCCTGTAATCCCAGTTACTCAGGAGGCTGAGGCAGGAGAATTGCTTGAACCCAGGAGGCAGAAGTTGCAGTGAGTTGAGATTGTGCCATTGCACTCCAGCCTGGGCAACAGAGCAAGACTCCATCTTGGAAGAAAAATAAAAAAGAAAAAAACAAACGAACAAAATAAAGTACATAGAAGCAGCTTGAATAAAATACAGTTGGGTTTTTCTTGCCAGTACCTAACCTGACTAAACTGAAGTGAAATATGCCAACACCAAGTCAAAACATTTGCATGTGCTTTTCTCATAGAAAGCCTGGGATTGTGGCAAGGCCTCAGCCACAGTGCTTAGAGCACCTGTGATCACCATGAATTCTAGGCTTGTCCATGACCTTGTTTTGACAGTGATGTTGTGGCTGGAATACAGGTCTGCCCATCAGATGGCTTAGTCTGTACCTCCTGGTTCTGTTCCTGACTCAGGTGACCTCACCACACAATCCTGGTAAGCTCTGATCATGGCAACTCCAAGGCAGGTTTAAATTCACAGTGACCAAGAGGCTAGGCACAGTGTCAGCCTGGGCTTGTCTATCAGGCGATCATATGACAATTGTGTTGCTAACAGCCAGACACCCCATCCTCACTGGAAGCACAAATGCTCTGCGTGTGTGGTATCTGCAGTGATCCCTTTCTAAGAGTCACTTGAGTTTTAGATGGAGAACACATTCATAGCTGGATATCAGTTGGTGAGGCACTGACATTCCACAGTCAGTCGAGTTAATCCCTTGTAGAGGTCCCAGAGATATTTCCACTGCTGCTGTCTTCTCTTCTAAACTGGTCATCGGAATATGATAAATGTGAGTTTTACTGCTAAGATTAGACATTCCCTCAGCCCTAGATCTGTCAAGTGGGGTGGTTTTGAACATGAACGCTGAAGAAGACTGTGTCATCTAAGATGTGACAGTCTCCATGAGTAAATCAAGAAGCTTCCTTTGAATAGGAAATCCGGCTGTGCTCTCATAGCCTACAGAAGGTAGCAAAGGCAAGTCTGTGTTTTAAAAGACAAAGAGGATATGCCCCTAGCAGCCTCAGGCAGCCTCCAGGGTGAGCAGGCTTTGCTCTTCAGGTCTCACAGTGATTCACAGCGAGAATCACTTTGATTGGACATGGTCGATGTGGCAACTGTTAAGTATCATGGTGGACACTGTCATCTTGGAAGGAGCTGGGAGCCAGGAGCCAGGATCTTGTGCCATTCCGGGAGGCCAGGGCCCAGCGTGATGGGCATTTGGCCAATGTCCTTGTTCAGCACTAGGCCACTGGGCCAGGCCATGTAGGGTGACTCTTAATTGCAGGAAGTTTGAACCTAGTAGGTTTGCTGTGCCTTGTGCAGATGTACCCCGATTAGGAACCCCAGTGAAGCTCAAGCCAGGAAACAAGCCCATCCTGTGACTCCCTCCTAGGTAAAGAAAAGGGAGAAAAGGGGGTACATAGAGGCAGAGAAGAGGAGCCAGATGCCCTCTAGAGCAAGAGAAAAGCAACACAGACTTTTAGAGATTCGGGGGGTGCTGGAAATGCCAGCGATTCCGCGTGGAGTTTCCTGGTTTTTAGTTACATGTTGGTTATTTCACTGGGCACGTAGACTTGGTCAGGCACCGTGCTAGGTGTTGGGAACTCCAAAGTGATGGCAGACAAGTCCCTACCCATGGTGAGAAAACTCCCCCTAGGAGAAGCTCACGAGTTAGTGAAAGTGAGAGCCAAGCAAACATAAGGTGCTAGTAGAAGGCAGGCTAAGTACCGTGGAGGGAAAGCGGAAAAAGGAATGAAGTGCTATGGGACCACTGAGTGTGGGCCATGCACACTGGGCTGGGGAACGGGCAGAAAACTGCATGGAGACACAAATCTTAGCGCTGAGTTTTGAAGAAAAAGTGGATTTTTTCAAACAAACTGGTTTGGGGTGGGGGGTGTGGTACTTGGGGCAGAAGGACCAGCAGAAGCCTGCTGGGAACAGGCGTCATTGCTCGTCGTTGAGCCCACTAGGCACGGCAGATAGCCAGTGCCCACAGTGGGAGGGGACAAGCTGTCAAAGCTGACGCCCTTAGGTGTGGGGCACCCTGGGGTGTTCCAGGAGAGGTGAGCTCTAGGAAATAGTAGTCGCCAGCCACTCAGGTGGGGTCACCTAGAGATGGATAAGGGGTTTGTCATTAAAGCCATTGTGGGTCTTAGGAAGCCATTGAAGGGTTTCATAAACAGGAGAAAAGCAGGGCTGACTGCCTCCCCACTCACGCACAGCCTGGATTTGGCACCTTGGTAGCTCCACTGCACTGTCAGGGGTGTGCATGGTAGGTGGTGCCCCTGTGTGCAGTGCCTCTTGGCAGGGAGGCCGGAGCTGGAGAAGAGGAAACCAGCACGGAGACCACACTGCGTCTTCAGGGACTTGCTCCTTAGCAGATGTGAAAGTCGTTGGGGAGCCTCCAGAAATACAATGCAAGAAGACTTTGCAAGACGGGGGCTTGTACAAGAACAACTGGGGACGAAAAAAATGAACAGAGGAAAAATGAACTTTCGTATAGATTTAGTTTCAAAGAAACAAAAGGAAACTCATGCATTATCCATGGTTTGCATCTTATTCTGTTCACTTAGCATTATTTCGAGAGCATCTTTGTACACCCTTAAACATATTATTTCTTGCCAAATTCCAAGGAATTTTTTACGCTCAGGCATGACACTCCGCAGTGCCTAACGCGATCCACAGAAGGGGTCTCCATGCAAATAAATTAAAATATTTTACTTAGGCCAATTTAAAAAATAAAGAGAGCTGGGAAGATAAATGATTTGGCTCTGCTGCGGCATGTTGGACCAAGTATAATACAGCAAAATATCAGTCTTACAACAAAAGTCAAAGGAAAAGATTATGCTGAAAATTGCTCCTGGCTGACTGGTCTCTGGTTATTAATTCAAATATCCCTCCTATTGGTGCTGTTAATGGCTTCAAACAGCTCTTGTCTCCTTTTATGCAAGGGGAAAATTGGACCCCTTCCAAACAAAATAGCAGTAGCAGAGGGAAGCCAACACTTGCAGCATTGTTAGATAACACCAGCTATTAATTTTCTTCAACCAAGTTCCTTTTCATTTTTTAACAGATATGTCTTATGCTGCCTAATGCTACAAGGGAGACATTCCTATTACTTAAAAAGACTTTTACATAAAAAAGAACTTCTCCACTTGATTAGCCTTCTGTCTCTTTTTCTGGGCTATTTCACCGACATAAAGCACTGAGCGAGGAGAAACCTCAGATGTGGTGTTTTGTTGGTTCTCATTTGGCAATGGGGAATGAGGAACAGTAAGGGGGCATTAGAATCTTTGTGAACAGGGAAGAAATCGAGGCAGAAATAATTTGAAAAAGCTCTTCCCATGATTCTGACATGTTCCCAAGTGGAAAATTGCTTATTTAGAGATACAGACTCTTGGAGTCTCCAACTTCAGCCGACAATACCTTCTATTGTTTGATCCTGTGACTTATGCTTGAATACCTCAAATGAGGGTGACCTCACTGGTCATTACATTCCTGGACCGTTTTATTTTATTTATTTTATTTTATTTTTATACCTTTAGGGGGCACAAGTGCAGATTTCTTGCACGTATATTGTGTAGTGGCGAAGCCTGGCACTTTGGTGTGCCCATCACCCAAATAGTGAGCACTGTCCCCAGTAGGTAATTTTTCAACACTCACCTCCCTCCCACCCTCCCACATTTTGTAGCTCCCAATGTCCTGGATCACTTTGTTCTTCAGAAAGTATTTCTGCATCTTGAGCGCTGCGTCATGGTCATTTTTTACCTTTTGGGTGCCTTAAATTCATTCTCCCTGCCCATGAGTTTTTTTTTACTTTTTGGGTGCCTTAAATCCATTCTTCCTTCCCATGATTTTCTTTTGGGGAATAAACTGCTTTCCACTAGAGCAGCCTGGGTTCAACAAATACATCTAGATGTCCTCTCCCTGTGGAAGTCAAAGGGACCACTGGAAGATCCTTCTGCCAGACTCTTTCTCTCACTTCCCTGGGACAGACAACGGACTGGTGTGTGACCTATACCTGCCTAATAAAATTCCTGCTCCTGGGACTAATCTTAGCAGAGTGACACAAGCAGCAAGGAAATGGCTGGAATTCTTTTAACTGTAGAGACAGTGCTAGGCAAGATGGTCAGCAAGTACCTGATACCAAAACCTTCTGGAGCCCTCTGTTTCCTGTGGGTCCCCAGTTTGGTTCCTCGGCCCATTTAGGAAATGGCGAACTCCCTCCTGTCCATCCAACCGAGGTATCTTTTTGCTTAAGCTAGTCAGATGATTTTGGTGCTCACAACCAAACAAGGCTGATTGGTATCATCTGCTACCTCAGACTTCACCCATTCTAATTCCTCTTTCTGGTGTTACACCAAATACGTCAGATCCCCCTTTGTTAGGATGTTTCAGGTTTTTAAAAACATCTATCATGTTCCTTCCAAGGTTGCTCTTCCTCAACAGAATATCCCCATTTCCTCTAACACTTCTTCACCACTATGGCTTATGGAGCCTTTGACATTCTGTTTTCCTTGGCTCAGAGCCCAGTTTCTCAAGGTCCCGCTTACAGAGTGTCATCCGGGTTTGAAACCATAATCCCCACTTGGTGCTTCAGCCGGTTCAGATTATGGTCAGATGTTTCCTTGCCTTGAGTATTGTATTTATATGACTGCAAACAGAACCTGCCTTAGCTTCTATTTTTATGCTCCACTCTGAACTCAGATTGAGTGACACAGAGTGCACACTTGAAAAGCTGCAGTTGTAATTAATAAGAAACCTCCCGGCTTTCTAATAAAAAGTGCTGAAGTCAGAGGTCCTCATCTTGTATTTTTGCAATTGTTTTTGAAAATCCAAACGTGGCACACAGCGTTTATTCCTGTTGCCTGGTATGGCTTTTTGCTTTTGGTCTATTCTTAGGCTGATGCCATTTTTAAAAACGAGTGTTTCTTTTGACACTTTCTAATCTTAGTTGCCTCATCTTTATTTATTTATTTGTTTATTTTTGTAAAGAAATAGTTTTTTAAATCTATTGTCTCATCTTTTTGTCATCTACCTATCTGGCAAACATGCCTTTGATGTTTCCTTCAAATCACTGAAAAAATCTCACGCAGTTCTATGACGCAACACCAGTGATGTCCCTCCAGGTTGAAATCAGTTCAATAATCATCTCGGCACAGGGTACTGTCTGCTAAGAAGTCAACCTAACTACACTATGTTTTCTCTTCTTGTCCGTTAGAAAATGATAAGCAGCTCCCTGGGATGCTGGCTCACAGCGCCGTTTGCGAGGTACATGTGGCAGGGCATGGGCAACTGTGAAATAGGGAGGTTGACTTTTCATTTTTTTTTTTTTTATGGGCACCAGTTTCTCCCAAGTAAAACCTTAGGCAAAACCCTAATACATAAAAGATAGCTGTGAGTAGCCCAGGGTTAAGCTGGAGTGTTGGTGGGCAGTGGCTGACTTCCTGCTGGTCCCAGTGCCCTTCAGCCAACCCTTGCCAGCCTCTCACTTTCCTCCTGGCACTTCTTAAGAAAGGGGTGACCTCTAGGGGCTTATGGTTTCAACATTCTGATTCAAAACATATGAGTAGCAAGAGTTCCCTTTATTGCTTCTTCTGTCTTCAAGTCTGCACATGTCAGCAGGGGAAGCCAGGGTTTTATCAGATGGTCTGCTTTTGGTAGGTTTCTCTTTTATCTTAAAAATGCTATTGAAAACCTCCATGTGAAAACTTCATACTAGGAGCGGTTTGTGAATCACGGGTGTCTCGTTCAATATGTTTCTTAAAGACTTGGATGAAAATACAAATGGCAAAAATGTGAATGATTATTATTGTTAGAAGTTTAAAAAATCATCATAAACCAAAGTGAAGAACTGTTGGAACTTCATAGGAATAAATGTAAAAATGCCACATTTACATTTCATAAGTGAATTACACAACGATGGGACTGAGAGAGCCAACCTAACAGCATTTGGGGAGGGCTGGAGGGCTCCATGCTGGTTAAAAAAATTATGTTATTGTTTATGGAGAGCCCATTATGGATCAGGCATTTGATATATTAGGTTGGTGCAGAAGTAATTGGAGTTCTTGCCATTAAAAGTAGTTGACAAAACAATTTGCACCAATTGAGTAGATTAAGGTGAGTTTCTGGCCTTGAGAAGTTGACAATCTAATAAACAAGTATATTGTGAAGTGTGAAGGAAAGCAGGACTAATCCACTGGAGAAAACCTTCCTGAGGGGATTTTCATTTGAAGAATGTCAGATCCATGAGTCATTTGGTAAACTATTACTCAGTCCTTGTGTTGGGGGCAGTCTCATGTTGGTGATTCAGGGATAAAAACCCAGTTCTGGCCTTTAAGACACTCACAATATAATGGAGGAGACAGACCAACGGCTCAACCATGACACTTAGGTGTGACAAATCAGATGCAGAGATAAGAGCTGGTTGCTGGGTCCAGGCAGGAAGGAGGTTTAGTTTGCTACTGTCTGTGGGGAGCTGTCAGGATCAGCTTTCTTGGCCTACAGTAGAGGTGTCTCAATGGAGAGGCTGAGCAGGCACCCTGAGCAGAGGGAGGTTTATCTCGAACCCTGGACGACAGATTCTTGGTCACTGTGCTAAGTGCCCAAGTGGTGACTTGTGCTGGAAAGCCCTTGTGGCTCACCCCGTGCCAGGAAGTCGCCACGGCATTCATGACTTCCTTGGTTATTTCTTGTCATCATTTGTCCCCACCTGCGAGCCTGCCCTGCTGCCTCCACCTTCCGGGTGGTGGACCACATGTAGGACGTGTCACTCCCAGTGTGAGAAGTGGAGACCAGGCAGGTGAAACAGGGCTATTGTGTACTGAGCCCTGGCACGGGAGTGGGTACTCCCTGCAGGGGTATCAGCTGTGCCTGCCTTTTGGGCTTCAACTTCCACACAGGTCACTGAGAGGGAAGAACAGCAGCACCCCTCAGGACAGGCCAGGGCTTGTTCTGCTCTGGGATGCTTTCTCAGGAGGCAGTTTAGTGTAGAGAATGAAAGCCTGCTTGGAGCCTGCTTCTCCAAGCCTCAATTTCCTCATCTGTGAAATGGAACTCTACTGTGTTGGATTAAAGGAAATAACTAATAGAAGGCAATAAACACAGTGCTTGCTACATAGGGACGGCTAAATACATCTGATTTTATTATCCAGTTCAGTGATACCCTACCACCACTTTTATTGTTTGAACAAGGCAGAGCCTCCTCCAATGGTATTCCTGTCATTGCCTTGTTCCTGCCTCCGTCACCCTGTGAGATCATAATTCTGCCTTATGTTAAAATGTCAAGCTCCTGGGCTGAGTGTGGTAGCTCATGCCTATAATCCTGACACTTTGGGAGGCTGAGGCAGGCAAATCACTTGAGGTCAGGAGTTTGAGACCAGCCTGGCCAACATGGCGAAACCCCATCTCTACTAAAAATACAAAAATTAGCCAGGCGTGGTGGTGCATGCCTGTAATCCCAGCTACTTGGGAGGCTGAGACAGGAGAACCACTAGAACCCAGGAGGCGGAATTTGCAGTGAGCCGCGATCACGCCATTGCACTCAAGCCTGGGTGACACAGTGAGAGTCTGTTTAAAAAAAAAAAATTAAACTCTCTTTGTTTCTGTGTCTGTGGGTTGGCTGATGGTGCCCGAGGCCAGCCTCACCCTCTTCCTTATTTCTGCTGAACATTAAGGGACACTTCCCTAACCATTCTTCTCTTTCTAGTGTACGTCTTGTTTCCTGTCCTGTAAGTTCACAGAGTTTTCTCCCTCCACCCTCAAATTTCTGTTTCTGGCCTTCACATTCAGGTCAGCGAGCTTCCTGTCAGTGTGTTCTCCCAAGCATTTGTAGATCCTCTTGCCGTCCTTTGGCAGTAACCCGATGATCTGTGAAGGGAGCCCTGGTCCAGAAACCCTGCTCTCTGATACTCTGTAAAAGCCAGCTGTTCACTCCTCATTTCTTTTTTGCTTCCAAAGTTGTGAAACTTCAACTGGAAGAAGAAATGTAAACACCTTCCCTGCCCCCCTGATGTTTGAGCTTCCTCTTACTTGAGGACCAAAGATAGAGTCTAGATTTCTTCCTCACCATCAACTTTGCAGAGGAGAATTTCACACTCATTTAAAAATGCTTGGCTTAATTTTAGGTGTTTTAATATAGGAGCTCTAACTTAGCTTACTTAAATTTCTTCTTTCAAGAGAAATTAGACTCATCTACATAGTACGTTATGCAGTGATTTTTAAGTGCTTTTCCCAAGACTGCCAATATTATATAGAAAAGACATTTAAAACACATTTCACTTACTTTAGGCATCACCCCCAAATCAAGTTTGAAATTTAATTTGCAGGAAAATTAGAAGAAAACACCACAAAGAGTTGTTAAACAAATGAGTGCTACCTACATACATGCAATTTACAGAATGCAATTAAGTATGATTGCATAAGCATATAACCACAGAGGCGTGCTGTTTTCTTGCTACTTTTTCCACCATTTTCTATGGAAAAGAAAATGAACTGTCTGACATTAAAGTGGTGACTACTGTTCATGCTCACAAAGCATGCAGTAGTTATTAATCATCAGCTCCACTGCCCTTTTCATATGTAATAAAAGGGAACCATTGTCTACATTTCATCTTTCCTTCCTAATGTTCCCCGAATGCTGATGTAAAAGTTCAGAAGCACAAGAACTGAGCTGTAATGAGGTGAGGCTGCAAGTGCAGTGTGGCAGCCTCTGATTAGAATGTAGGTGTCCTGAAGGAAGAGAGACCTGCTTTCTATCTCTCACAGGGGACAAGCTCTCCTTCTGAGAGCACCCTGGGCTGACCGGCTCAGTAAGAGAGCTTGTCCAATTTCTAACCCATAGCACGTCTCTGTCTTGCAGCAAAACCCAGGACTTGAATGCACAAAATGTGCAGGAAGCCAAGTGGCCTGTTTTCAGTTCCCTTAAAATTCCAGAAGAGCAGCCTGACCATAGAAAAACACTTACTGTAATTTCATAACCTTTGCTGTGAAGGTCAGTGTGTCAAAAGTGGGGTCCAATAGCCAGGATGAAAATAGACCTCCTGGTTCATGACATCTCATCCTATGACCTTGTAGGGCAAGGAGGCTTCCACTGAAGCCATCCAATTTGTGTGGATTATGGCTGCCTGGAACTGTCAATGAGCTTATTATCAAGGACCTGGAGTCAGCATCACATTGACGAGTGAGCTTTGCTCTGGTCACTGTCTACAAAGCTTGATACATTTACTTTTATGCTTTATAGTCATTGCCTCAAGTACTTGACCTAGGAGATATCTATTATGTTTTATTTTATTTTTATTTTTATTTTATTTTATTTTTTTAATTGCATTTTAGGTTTTGGGGTACATGTGAAGGACATGCAAGATTGTTGCATAGATATACACGTGGCAGTGTGATTTGCTGCCTTCCTCCCCATCACCTATATCTGGCATTTCCCCCCATGCT
>NW_022436946.1:1044176-1058968 GCF_009761245.1 Sapajus apella
CACCTATGAGTGAGAAACTGCGGTGTTTGATTTTCTGCTCTTGTGTCAGTTTGCTGAGAATGATGGTTTACAGGTTCATCCATGTCCCTACAAAGGACACGAAGTCATTGTTTCTTGGAGACTTTGTTCATTCCTTTTTACCCTTTTTTCTCTAATCTTGCCTTCTCGTTTTATTTCACTGAGTTGATCTTTGACCTCTGATATCCTTTCTTCTGCTTGGTCAATTTGGCTGTTGAAACTTGTGCATGCTTCGCGAAGTTCTCGTGTTGTGTTTTTCAGCTCCATCAATTCACTTATATTCCTCTCTAAGTTGTCCATTCTTGTTAGAATTTCATCAAATCTTTTTTCAAAGTTCTTAGTTTCTTTGCATTGGGTTTGAACATGTTCTTTTAGCTCACAGAAGTTTCTTATTACCCACCTTCTGAAGCCTGATTCTGTCATTTCATCACACTCAGAATTCCATCCAGCCTTGTTCCCTTGCTGGTGAGGAGTTGTGATCCCTTGTAGGAGGAGAGGTGTTCTGGTTTCGGGTGTTTTCATCCTTTTCGCACTAGTTTCTTCCCATCTTTGTAGGTTTATCCACCTGTCGTCTTTGTAGTTGCTGACTTTCAGATTGGGTCTCTGAATGGACTTTCTGTTTGTTGATGATGAGGTTATTTCTGTTTCTTGGTTTTCCTTCTAACAGTCTGGCCCCTCTGCTGTAGGACTGCTGAGGTCCATTCCAGGCCCTGCTTGACTGGGAATCACCTGCAGCAGCTGCAGAACAGTAAGGGTTGCTACCAGTTTCTTCTTCTGCTATCTTTGTCCCAGAAGAATACCCGCCAAATGTCAGTCTGATCTCTCATTTATGAGGTGACTCTTTGGATATACAGGGGTCAGGGAGCTGCTTGAGGAGACAGTCTGTCCTTTGTAGGAGCTCAAGTGCTGAGCTGTGAGCTCTGTTGTTCATTAGAGCTGCTGGGCAGGTATGTTTAGGTCTGCTGCAGCAGAACTCATAAACCCCTTTTTTTTCCCAGGTGCTCTGTCCCAGAGAGTTAGGGCTTTATTAATGAGTTTCCATTGTGCTGCTGCCTTTTTTTCAGGGCTGCCCTGCCCAGCAAGGAGGCAGACTAGTCACTGTCTGCCTGCAGAGGCTTTGCTGAGCTGCTGTGGGCTCCGCCCAGCTGCCGTGTGAAATTCCCTGCAGTCCTGTTTATATGGGTGTAGTTAGAACTGCCTCGGCAATGGTGGCCCGCCTCTGTAATGGTGGACTCTCTCTGTAATGGAAGGCTCTCTCTGTAATGGCAGGCTGCCTCAGCAATGGCAGGCTGCCTCAGCAATGGTGGACTACCTCCATAGTGGTGGAGTGCCTCAGTAATGGCGGACACCTCTCCCCCACAGAGCTGGACCATCCCAGGTTCAGCTGTGCTTGCTGTGAAACTCTCAACCCAGAGCGTTTCCAATTGCTATTTTTTTTGTGGGGGTGGGACCAGCCGAACCTGATCACCTGGCTCCCTGCCTCAGAGCCCTTTATTTTAGTTGAACAGTTGACTCTCTCCCAAGTGTTGCAGTCACCTGTTGAAAAGGCGCTGGGATCTGTGTGATTTCCCATGCAGCGACTTACTGCGCTGGCTGAAACAGTGGTGCTGAGATTCGTGGTGCTTTTTTTGCCCGGGAATCTCCTGGCCTGGCTCCCTGTTTCAGTCCCTTTTTTAATCAGATGAATGGGCGACTTCCCGGGGCTCCAATTGCCAGCTAGAAGGGCACCCGGACCAGTGTATTTTGTATGGAGAACCACCGCACCGGCCAAAACAGCTGTGCTGGCGATCCGTGGGGCTCCTCTGCCTGGGAATCTCCTGGTCTGTGGGCACTAAAAATCCATCTGGAAATGCGGTGTCCACTCACCCTCTGCACTTTCACTGGGAGCTGCAATCCTGAGCTGTTCCTAATCAGCCATCTTGGATCTTCCACAGAGATATCTATTATTGATCTAAGTTGGACCAAATCAGTTTATTAGCCTTTTAAGTTTGAAGAACTCAAACTCCATTGATGAATGTAGGAGTAGAAAACTAATAAGCATGGACTTACTGGGCAGAAAAGCTGAGCTTCTCAGACTTGCAGAGCTTAGGGGTGTCCACAGGCCAATACTTCTAAGATGAGTGCAGAGGGAAGTTCATCACTTCTGATGAAGGGACTATCTCTCTCTGTTTCCTGACTAGCATAGGGATGGGGCTCAACTTGTTGAATACATGATTAGATGAATTAATAAATGATTGCGAGCATGACTGCGGGATGAAACTGACGAAGTACTCATAATTGAAATAAATGCACCAGACCATAAGCCTTCTCTGTTTGTTTAATTTTATCAGTTTCATCCAGTAGGTATTTGGCCTGGGAGAACAGAGAGGGAGCTGAGATTTCATTACACAAAGTCCATTCGGCCAAACTTGGGCTTTTTGACATTCGACTGAACTTGGAGCCAAGGCTTTCGTTTTTTCTAACTTCTAACCCACTTCTGGGAGAGGTGTTCAAATATATTTCCAGAATTTGAAACTAGCCAAAGCCCCAAGAAACTGCAATTAGAATTAGGGAAATTTAAAACTTGGATCCAAATAATAACATGACCACTCAAAGAACAAATAAACCAACTCGACAGCACTCTGCTCAATGGCTTGAAAACTTAACCTACAAGGGCACCGTTGGAGTCAAGGATGACATTTTAGGCCTCCTGTGGCGCCTACAAGAAACTTAAGATGAAGACTGGCAAGGTTCAGTCTCACTGAGCCAGAGAGAGTACAGGAGAGAGTCTGAGTGTCCACAGTGCCCACCAAGTCCCCAAATCCCTCCCCCACAGGATCATCACCAATTGCCAGGCCTCTTTTACATGCCCTGCTGACTCTGTGCAGGCTCCGGTGTCTGTCATGGAAAGAAGCCATGCTTCTTTCTGGCCTGCTCATTCTGCACAGTGTAGGTCTGCAGATATTGGGAGAAAAACATTTCGCCATGATTAATTGTGCAAAGACTCCCCACTGTTGTCAGCAGCCCCTCACCCCTTAAAGAAGAAAAAAAATTACACACACACACATCTTTAAAGGTCTGCTGGGTACCATGTGCATGGAGCACACATTTTCTTTGTTAGTAGAAGCACGGTGCCAGCTCAGGGTTTTACTTTGCACTGTTGACAGTTTCAGCCTTATTCTTGCGTTTAGTTACTGACACCGCGTGTTTTTTCTTCCCCCTTGGTTTTGGCATCCCTGGTGTTTTCTTCTTTTTATCTGTCTCTCCCTGCTCCCTGCCCTGCTTCACAACCCGTACCCTTCGGTTTTAGACGAGTAGCTTGCTTTCTTGCCTTGTGGCTTTCATTACAAATGTTTGTTTGAGCTTTATTCTTCAAATGGATCTGTATGTGCTAACTTTACTCTCCCTTCTATTTTATTGAGAGTGTCACCCTTTGGTGCCACTTTTCCAATTGTTATTCTCCCCTTTTTTTCCATTTCTCAAATAAGAAGAGAACAGTTGTTTGAGGGGTCACTGTGCCCTCTCTCCAGGGAATGCTTTCAGCATCTGTGTGGATTCTCTGAGCATGTATGTGAGTGTGCACATGCGCGCATGCACACACACACACATGCATGCACACACACACATCCATCTTGCTTGACTAATTGGCCATGGCTATCCTGGCATTCCTGAGGCTCTTAGAGGCCAATGTGATTGAATTGGTACATTGGGACTCTTAAACTGAACACATTTAAAGGGTTGATTTAGAGGGAGCTTTGACAAAGGCTCTTTTAATTATTTTTCCTCTGCTTTGCCAGTGCACATAGCTGTAGCCGGTCAGAGGCTGGTGCCTGAATCATTAGGGGGCCAAGCCATTAGGTGTTCCTGCTTACTCTGCAAATATAACAGGCTTATCACGTAGAACTCTGTCTCCAGCTGGTTTAAAATGTAGGTGGTGCCAGTGGGTAGCAGCTGTCACGGGCTGGGGAGCCAGGAGATGGTGGGGACGGTTTACAGTGTGAGGAGGTCAGAGTTGAGAGCTCTGTACAGTGTAATGCACTCTTCCATTCTTACGCCCTAGTGGCCGAGGGTTCTGAAGGGCAGTCTGCCTTCCCAGGGTCCCCAGATGCCACCCTCGCCTTGTCAGCCAGATTCCAGGCAAGCTTAGCACTGCCTTTCAACACATAGAGCCAGAACACTTAGCCACATTGCAAATCATGAATAATTTATACATTTGTAATTCAAATGGTCACGGTGATGCATAATTTAAGTGAAAAGTTGTTGTAAATGAGGGAGAAATGGATTCATTTCAGATTAAAAAAAATTTAAATTATTATTTTCCTTAGGTTTCAAGTTTGGGGCAGGTTCTATTTTTGCAGCTGCTTTATCTGACTTGGCGCTGGGCTTCATGGCTTTGAGGTAGTGTTGATCAGATAGGGTGGTGCTACGGTTGGGACATTTCACTCAATAATAGGTACTGATTTGCCTTCTTCATCCTGAGAAATGAGGTGGCTATGGACATTTTATTTGTTCTCTCTCTGTGGCTATGCTGGCTTCTTGCCCCAACTATGTTAGCAGACTTTTAAAAAAACATTTTATTATGAAGAGTTTCAAACACAAAAAGTAAAGAGACCAAGTATAAACAACCTTCACGTACTTCTCACCCAGTAACAACAATGATCTACTCCCATCCCACAGATTACTTTAAAGCAAATCCCACATTTTTATAAGTTATTTCATTTATAAACACATTAGCATGTTAGCAGCCCTTCTTGGTTTTCAGGAAGAATGACATATCTTACCCAAAGTCCAGAAAAGATTCCTCATTGGGAATGTTCTGGGGGGCAATCTTAGTTTCGTGCTAGGGGTGGGCAAGTGGCAAGCTGGCCTCACCCCCGAGTGACATCACATAGGAAACCAATCCCTTGAATGCATGCCCTGAAGTGCCTCCTCTCCCCTCCACCTCTTAGCCAGCAGCCTGGCATCGTGGGAATTTGCCTTGTCTGCTTGTTGGTGGTAACATGACGCTCTCTCTCTTGCAGCCAGTATCAAGTGTTTTGAGTGTCCAAATCGCCTGTGTCTGGGACATCAAGGAGCCAGATTTTTTCACAAGCAATCTTCACTCATTTTTAATATTTTCATCAAAAAGTAGACTCTAAAGCTTGTAGTTAGGATGATTAAATTTTATTGGAGCAAGGAGAAGATTGTAATAAAAAAATGACCCTGACATAACACCTTGTCATCTATAAGAAAAGCCTTCATTTAAGAATTGAGCTTTTCTACTTTCTGTGATTCATATAACATGGAAAGTAGAAAAATCTCTCATTTTAATATTAAAGGTTTCTTAGAAGTGAGTCTTGCTTTCAATAATATATATGTTCTTGAAAAATCTATACATATACTGTTTCACTGTTTTTTTTTTTCTTTGAAGGGGAGTTATAAATAATTTCTGTTGGATCTGGAGTTTTCCATAGGGATTTTGAAATAAATCTGTTTGAGAAGCAAATAATCCTCTTGAAAAGTGATAACCACCCTCTTAATTCATTTATTCATATAGTCATTCATTTATCAAACCCTTTTGAGCTCTAAACACTTAGTTGATTTGTACATTTTACAAATTTGGGTTTAGATTGTCTATTTGGAATTTTACTTTTCTAAGCAATGGCCTCATGGAACCCAATAACTGAAATTGATTATACTGGGATAGAAGTACGTTGATATTAGGAAAATACAAGTGTCTTACATTTGTTTTTGCACCTAGTATCTTACAAAAACAAAAACACAGCATTAAGTGAACAGACACTGCTCTGTGGTGGGATTTGAAGGGTCCGAAGAGCTGCCTGTCTTCCTGTCTTTCCACTTTCTGACTTGTTCCCGAGCAGGCTCAGTTAAGATAAAACAGTTTTTACCCAGGAAAGGGAGAAAATGTTATTGTAGATTTCTAAGAACAAATCATCAGAAGTAAGCACATTGGACTGTGTGAGCATCACACAGCAGGGGTCTGTGGAGGTGGGGACTGACCACAGAATAGGGATTGGAGCGGATTATGGATGCCAATTTTGGTTTTTGTGCACGGACACGCGCACTCACGTACAGGGACTAATAGGACCACATTCTTTGGAGTCACTAAAGAGCGAAGCACACAGGTCCTTAGGCTTCTCTTACCCCCTGAGTTTTGGTTCACTCTCAGCCCACAGCCATGCCTTCACTGGAGCTGTTTTCTGTGTCCTAGAACAGGCAGACCTCACTCAAAATCCAGGTGCCCAAGCTGCACCAAACGACAGTCTCCTGCCTGGATGGCTAGAGAGTGGGATCCTCTCATTCATTCTGCCTGATCTAAGCCCGGTTTAATGGGAGCCCCTCTGCATTCCTGGTGGTACTTTCACCAGTCGCTTTTGTCCTGGAGTAGTTTAATCCCTTGTTTCACTTTGGAGCTTCTGAGAGCAAAGGCCTCAATGGGACTCAAGCCACTTTCACTTCAGCGACCTCCCTGGGCCTCGGGTCTGCTTCTGTTCCCTTACTTATTCTCCTTGAACTTTTAGCGCTTTGATTTCGGATTCTTAGCTGTTAGTATTCGGCTTCTCAAATTTTGCTGGTTTTTGGAGTATTTGAAATGTTACGGTCTATTATTTCCCAATCCTTAAGCAATGGGAGTATCTGACACCACGACATACATTTTCATTCATGGCCCCCAGCAGGAAGAACGGCTGCTTTTTGCCGACTGCCTGGTGACTTTCATAGTGGGTAGAATTTACTTGGAATCTGTTCAGTTTAAAAATTGTGTCCCTATTATCGGCCATGGGACAAATACAATTCCCATTTGTATTCTAACACCATGGTTGATCCACAAGAGGGAAGGAAGCCCAAAGGGAGGCCCCCATCTGTCTTCCGCCCTGCTCTTTCTGACTCTGCCTGCCAACAGCAAGAAGGTATTTACCTTGTTTCTTGTTTTGCCTGGTATTTCATGGGTCATGTTAAAAAACCTTGGACCACCTTTGCATTCTGACAAACTCTAAACAATTTCCCTTAGACATGGAATTTCACTTCTTTTCACTAATAGATCCATATTCTTTTTCTTTCCAATTTTCTTTTTTTTCTTTTTTTCTTTTCTTCGCTTGTCAAGTACCTTGCAATTATCTGACATACAAATTGGATCTAGTTATGGTAGAACTGTCAAACACAGATAGATTTTGATGGCCTATAAGTAACTTAAGTTGATATTTCTGATATTTCAAAAGATTTGTGTCCTTGTTACCTGCTTTTAGAATAATTACAAGTTTTCCATTTCCAGTGTTGGGCATGTAAGCTCCTGAAAGCAGAGTAAGTGTCTTCGTCTTGTCGTTCAATCTGGTTACAACGTCCTTAGCAAATTGCAGTCCTAAATATATTCTAGCTGAAAATGCCAGCTTTCCAAAACAGGATTAATAGAAAAGTATTAAAAGAGATTTTTAAGCACTTGACCAAAACACAAATTCCAGAAAGAGACCAATTAATCCCAACATCCTTTATATACATAGAACTGAAAAATGGCCAAAGAGCAGCATATGCTATCAATTACACTGATACTTTCTAAAAAACGTATATGTAGAAGAAGATACCTTAGTTCCTTTGTCAGTTCTCCTTTTATTTTTCAAGGGCCTACTTTAACTCCAACATAAAGGTATGTAGGGCAGCATTAGCCTACGCGTTAACCTATGAGTTGAAAAGGGAAAGCAAAGTATGTTCTTACGTGCCATTTTAGGACTGGTTTCTTCCTGTTGCTCTTTTGTTCTTTGAGACATCTGCCGTCTCCCTTACCTCTTGTGGCACTGTGGGCTGGCACTCTGCCCTGGACAGGCACCAGACTCTAGCAGAATGAATACTTCCTTCATGTCATCTGAGTGAGAACCCCAGCAAGTGGTGCCACAAGTTACACTAAACCGAGGATTACCAGGAGCCAAAGGATAACAGGATCCATCATTTCAGAGCTCAGCCCAGGAGCCTCTGATATGCATGTCAGCATCTGACAGTACAGACAGGACGATTTATGGGAAAAATCCATGCCATTTACCTTGATCCAGGAAACATTTTTTGGAGTTTCAGAGGGCAAAATTAATACATTTTTGCTAAAATGTTCCTCCTTTTCTAAAAAGGGAGGCTTTGGCTATCTTCCAAAATGATTGGATCACCATATTGTAAGATAATACTTAAATGCAATTAGCTCCTGGTACTATTCAAAGTGTGTGCCAGGAATACATGATCACATTTCGTTCATTATCACCCTTCCTGACTCACGGGCTGCTATAAACATCTTTTTTTTCCAAGGTCAGCTGTAGTTACTACACTGAGAACTGTCGAGGCATATTTCACTTTGGAGATGGGTCCAACATGCCATTTTAAAAGGTGGTCGTATTGTTTTTCCCCGCTTTCCATTTCCGAAAAGGCGAAGCTTTGGCCAGTGGGTAGTCTACATATCTGGCTGCAAAGAGATTACTAGGAGCCAAGCAATGTGGTGCCTAATTTCAGCATTCACTTAAGTAAAATTATTTATGACAGTCTCTACATTTTTTTTTTCTTTTCCTAACGGGGGAGGTGTGTAGTCTCAGCCAGAGTAAAGGAATATTTACATTCAGCCTCAGCTACTGATACATTTAAAATATGGCTTTGAAGGTTTTAACTAGGGATGGTATATAAAAAGTGGAATTACATGTCCAGAAAATGGCAAGCAGTCATTGAAAGCATCACTAAATCAAGTACGCAAATGGTAACACAGCTTCACGTTTTTTCACATCAGCAGCTGAAACAACATGAGAATTCTCTAAAACCGTAGAGGCAGTCAGTCTGTATCAGGCATTTACCCCCCTACGCCACAGAAAACCTGCATAATGGGGACTTGAGTGGAGAGAATTGTTGTTTTTATCCACCCAGGTTTGCATTACAAATTGAAAGCGTTTTCCAGCAGATTAGGAAAGAGCAAGGAATCTGGAGCCTACTTTACAAAATAGCAAGACGATAGCAAGAACCAGGCTCCAACTTGGAAACTCACAGCCACTCTTAGAATCATTACATGTCAGAGCTGAAGGAGTCTTAGAAATCAGTTGTTTTAATTTCTCTTAGCTGCACAGATTCTGCAAACTAAAACAAACAAAAGAGGTCCTGGAAAAGACTGACTGAGATGTCCTTATTGATAGGTCACAAAGCTCTGAGAACCAAATTCCACTACAGAAACATAAAACGGACTGGGGTGTCTGTAAGAAAACAGAGCTGGTGAATCCTCATTGTTTTATCCAAAAAGCTTTTTGTGAAGAAATAGTCCTTTTGAATTTAATAGGATAGTCTTTTGAGTTTGCACTTTGTAAAATCAATATATATCAATATTTCATGTGGCATGCTTGTTGCTACTCAACAAAAAAGAATTTTTTTATTAGACTTGATCTGAGTTTGGAAAATTTGTTTGATGCAGGAAATAATGAATAGAAGGGAGCAGTTGTCACAGGCTGACAGAAAGATGGATTTATAATACGCTCTTCTTTCGGTTAACATTGCTTATTAATTAGTAATTCCTAACAGATGTGGTACGGATTACTTAGGAAAAAGTGATTCTATTCAAACAGTTTTTCTAACTGCATCGAAGCCTGAGATGAGGGAGAGACTGAAGGAGAGACACAGTCTTGCACTGCTGCCTGTGACCAGGCATCAGCAAGAAGAGCATAGGTCACACTTCGAATCACCTGTGAGCTCCTGATTTTCAAAGGGAGTAATTGTTATAGAGTGCATTAGCCAGGGATCTCCAGAGAAACAGAACCAATGGCACATACAGAGATATATAAAACAGGTTTTGTTTTGTTTTGTTTTTGAGACAGAGTCTCGCTCTGTTGCCCAGGCTGGAGTGCAGTGGCGTGATCTCAGTTCACTGCAGCCTCCACCTCCCAGGTTCAAACCATTCTCCTGCCTCAGCCTTCTGAGTGGCTGTGACCACAGATGCTCGCAACCGCGCCCGGCTAATTTTTGTATTTTTTGTAGGGATGGGGTTTCACCATGTTGGCCAGGCTGGTCTCCAACTTCTGACCTCAAGTAATCCGCCTGCCTTGGCCTCCCAAAGTGCTGGGATTATGGGCATGAGCCACCATGCCCAGCCAGGAAATGTTTATATGATGGATTGGCTCGTGATTATGGAGGCTGAAGAGTCCCACAGTCAGCCTCTTGTAAGCTGAAGGCCCAGGAAAGCTGGTGGTGTAATTCCAGTCCAAACTGGAGGGCCTGGGAACCAGAGAAGTCAATGGTGTAAGTTACAGTCATAATCTGGAGGCCAGAGAATCAGGAGTGCTGATGTCCAAGGGCAGGAGAAAATGGCTGAATGGCTGTCCCAGATTAGAGAGAGTGAATTCACCCTTTCTCTACCTTTTTGTTCCATTCGGGCCCTCTACAGATTGGATGAGGACCGCCCACATTGGTGAGGGCAATTTTTACTCAGTCTACTGATTCAAATCCTAGTCTCTTCCAGAAACATCCAGGCATCCTTTAGCCCAGTCAAGTTGACACATACAATTAGCCATCACACATACATTTATGTGGTCAAGAGCGGGTGAGTAACTTTCCCTAAGTCTGGTAGGGGGAATGGAAATCAGGGGTTGGAATGCTGGCATTTCCCAACATCAGACTTGGGCTCAGACAATCAGGAACTCACTTCTCCCCTCCTTCATTCCAAGACTGATTATCTAGCAGACATATTCTACTTAGGCTTCATAAGCAAAAGTCCTCCCTTTGCCCTTGCCCTTCTTCCTAGACGACACAGAGAGGCTCTTACTGGTGAGTTAAATGCCACAATCAGAGAGTGTGTGAAGTGTTGCATTGTGAGAGGGACAGGGACCAAAAAGGTCTGGCTTTTGAGGATCCTCCCTCAGTTTGCTGTAGGAGTGGCTCTCTGTGATGCCTCGAGCCCTTTGAGGGGAGCCATGAGGTCAAAACCATTTTTTTGATAACACCGAGATGCTATTTGCCTTTTTTACTGGGTTGACTTTCCACTGATGATGCACTGGCCGTGGAGGCGGGTGAAATGGGCTGTGCCTTAGGACAAGGCAAGGCAATGGATGGCTGGCAGCGAGCTGTGCTAGCTGTCATTGTGCTGACTGTCACACTCTGGCTTGTAAAATATGCTAGTGTCAAGAATGCCCTTAGGAAGCAGTAGAAATTAATTGTATTAATCTTGATCCTTGGTTATGGGTCTTTTGAGTATTTTCAAAATGGGAAGTACACATAAAGTACCTCTGCTGCTTATATTAATGTAAGTGCTGTGGCAGGCAGGAGGAAGATCGCCATGTGGTTGTTGAGTTGTGAGCTAAGCTCGCTGCTTTGTTCGAGGAGCACCATTTTACTTGACAGAATGACTGACAGGCAAACTGTGGTCATTCACACTTGTCTCCATGGCAGAGATTTTCTTGAAAAGAACTAAGTGAAGTTGTCATCTCAAGGAAAATAACTGACAGTATTTGTTGCCAACGATGCAATTCAAGCTTTCAAGTGGAAATTAGATGTTTTAAAAACTTGAATCCTCAGCCAGGCATGGTGTTTCACGCTTGTAATCCCAGTGCTTTAGGAAGCCAAGACGAGTGGATTGCTTGGGCCCTGGAGTTCGAGACCAGCCTGGACAACACAGCAATACCCTGTCTCTACAAAAAAATGCAAAAATTAGCTGGGCACAGTGGTGTGTGTCTGTAGTCCCGGCTACGTGGGAGGCTGAGATGGGAGGATTGCTGGATTCCAGGGATCAGAGTCATGGTGAACCAAGATTGTGCCACTGCACTTCAGCCTGGGCGACAGAGCAAGGCCCTGTCACAAAAAACAAACAATCAAAACCCCAACTTGAATCTTCTAGTGTGGGCCTGATAGCTTCCCAAAACTTCAGAACTTTTCTGATGCTATTTGTAGTGATATTAATAGATGTAATCTTTGGGGATATTATATAATATGCCAACAGTTGGAAGATCTGAATAGCTCAGTGAGCTTCCAAATGACCAGTGCATGATGTCACATAATCGTGTGTATATTCATAGTGAAATACAGTCCAATGGAGTTTAAAGTAACAGAATAGGAAAAGTTCGTTGATAATGAATTTGATTCCATTTGCAATTAATCTTTTTTTTAAAAACTACCACTTGTAGAGTTTTGTTTTTGAATGGCATTAAATAAGGATATCCACAAGTATCTGAAAGGGTTATAAAGATATTCCTCCTTTTTCCAACTACATATCTGTATAGAGCCGAATTTTCTTTACATATTTCACCCAGGACAGCATATCATAACAGATTGAATGCAAAAGAAGGCATGAGAATCCATATTCTGTCTTCTATTAAGTCAGTCATTAAAGAGATTTATAAAAACATACATATCTTACTAAATTTTTTAAAACATGGCTGTGCATCATGAAAATGTTATTTATGCAAACATGTGATGGGGTTATTATTTTTTAAAGGTAAATTAATCAATTGTTTAAAAATTTCCTAGTTTTTAATTCTAAAATGGTACATATTAGTAGATCTGACCTGCATAAACAAAAATTCCTTGGGGTTCTCAATAGTTTTTAAGTGTGTAAAGAGGTCTTGAAATTGAAACAACTGAGAATTGCTGGTCTACAGGTTACAGTAGGGGTCTCTTGGGATTACTTTATGGTCTATCAGAAACACACTGGGAACTATCAAAAGTAATGAAAGAATTTGGCAAGTGAGAGTATGAAGAAGAATTTCTTTGAAACAAGAGTAAACTGTTTCTAGAACACCACAACTATGCATAAGGTGCAGCTGGTGAATCAGAGCCACCAATTAAAAATAAAGGCAACATAAAGTACTGGGTAACTTTGAAAACAAAAGAGCAAAGACTTCTCTGATCTTAATTGGTCCTAAGAAATTTTTTCCAGTTCTTCATTTTCAAAAAAGAGAAGTAATTTAAAGAGCAGGTTTAAATGAACAAAAACTCAATTGGAATCCCAATAAGGCCACTTCACTGGCTGTGTAATCTGGGCAAACTAATCTCTTAAGGTTGATTTTAGTTTCCTTATCTGTAAAATGGGGTAATAACATACAGTTGCTAGTTATAAAGTATGGCATTGTGTACTTATATACTTGTCCCAGTATGTGGCACACAGCAAGTGTTCAGTGGATATTGGCAGGTTAATTAAACACACACACACACACACACACACACACACACACACACACAAAACATTTGGCAAAGCAAAAGTTAACCCTGGAAACGGGTTTGGCACGTCTTTGGGAAATGGTGGCCCTGCCTCATTGAGAAGAGATTTTCTAACTGTGAAGCTTCTGGGCTCTATAGCGGTTTGAATTTTGGGAAGGGTTCTGTATGTCCTTTAACTCTCTGGCTGTCACTGAACACTTCCAGCCCAATTCTCCCCGGAGACTATTGTAATTAGTAACTAAGTGACAATGAAAGAGGGCTTATAAAGAAGACATACGCCGTCCAAAAAGAAAGTTCACAAATTTCCTGGACACAGCTCTTTCTTTTCTAAATCTGGTTTTTGCTGGCAGGATATGAGCAGTCTCTTTGCTTTACAGTCGTGGATTTCAACGGCATTTTAAAAAGTACTAGGCCTCCTTTCTTTATTCATGGGGTGCGTGTCCCAGGCAATTCTACAGAAGTTCAAACAGACTTCAGACACGAGATCACAGAAGATCCTTTTTCTAGAAACAATGACTCTTTCCTGTCTTCCCTGCATTCTCAGTTGGTTTGCTCTGGAGAAATAAACTTAGCCTTAAATCCTTCTTCATCCAGGCAGTCATATTGAAACTGAATCAGACAGGGTTTAGATCTTTACTGCCTGTGGCCCTGAAGGAATTCACCTCACTGAGCATTAGTCTTCTCATCTGTAGAAATACCAAAGTGTCTTTCCATCCCTACTCTGACCCTGTCCCACTGGAGGGCTTGCTTCTAAGAGGGCAGCTCCTTCTGGAAGCAGGAGCCAGAGACTTAACTTGAACAAGTGTCAGCCTAAGACTTGGATTCTCTCTCCAGACTTAATGCCACTCTTCTTTTGCTTGTTCTTTCATCTTCTTTTAAATCTTAATTCCAAATGAATCTCTGTTTTTGTCCCTGAATAAGCCTTTTAATAAATCTTTTTTCCTTGAATGAGTATTAATCCTTTCCCCTGAATAAATATAAAACATGTGCAATGTTCTTTTGGACTTCTGCAGGAATACATCGTTCTGTGTGGTCAAGAACCAACCTTTCCAAGTAAAAAATTTACTGCAAAGAGTTTTTTAGGTAGTGTTAGACAAGGGCCATTGAGGGCTAATGATACGCTTTCTACTTTTGTGAGTAGATTTGTCTAGTATATTTGTTAAGGCTAACAAATCATCACTGAGTGCAGAAAGCCCAAAGTTGCTCAAATAAGTTGCATACCAGGTTAGTATGCGGTTCTGCAGCTCAGGGACCTAGGCCCCTTTGTTCTGCTATGAATGGCCTCCATTCTCATGGTCATTGTCATATCCCAAAATTCATATTCTGAGGCTGTTGCTCCAGCTTCAGCTTTTGCCTCCATATTTAACATTTCAGACTCCAGAAAGGAGGAACAGGAAGTCCAATAAGAATTTTTTCCCCCCAGAAAAAAATGCATAGCTAAAATTATGTCCCGTTGGTCAGGACTCAGTCACATGGCTATATCTAGTAGCAAGGGATTATGGAAAATTTAGTCTTTCTTTCCTACCTTCCTTCCTTCCTTCCTTCCCTCCTTCCTTCCTTCTTTCCCTCCTTGTCTTCTCTTTCCTTCCATTCTCTTTCCTTCCTTCCTTCCTTCCTTCCTTCCTTCCTTCCTTCCTTCCTTC
>NW_022436946.1:1058978-1197078 GCF_009761245.1 Sapajus apella
TTCCTTCCTTCCTTCCTTCCTTCCTTCCTTCCTTCCTTCCTTCCTTCTTTCCTTCCTTCTTTCTTTCTCTCTTTCTCTCTTGATGGAGTCTTGCTCTGTCTCCCAGGTTGGAGTACAATGGTGCAATCTCGGCTCACTGCAATCTCCGCCTCCTGGGTTCAAGCCATTCTCCTGCCTTAGCCTCCCAAGTAGCTGGGATTACAGGCGTCTGCTACCATGCCCAGCTAATTTCTGATTTTCAGTAGAGACAGGCTTCCACCATGTTGGCCAGGCTGGTCTCAAACTCCTGATTTCAGGTGATCCACTCGCCCAGGCCTCCCAAAGTGCTGGGATTACAGATGTGAGCCACCATGCCTGACTGAAAATGCAGTCTTTATTCCAGGCATGATGTGCAGGCTAAAAAGGGGAAAGGATTCTATTACTATACAGGAAGGGAAAACTGGGTATTGAGGGGCAACTAGCAGCCTCTGTCACCAGTGGTTTTCATGCTGGTCTCACCATCTGGCCAGGGAGGAGAAGTACAACAGGCTAAACCCAGAGTTGTCCAATATTTTTTTTGTAAAGGGCCAGGGAGTTAATATTTTAGGCTTTGTGGCCATGCTGTCTCTGCTTCTGTCACTGAGCTCTGCTATTATAGTGAAAATACCCATAAACAATATGTAAATAAAGGTGTGTGGACGGATTTGACACTTGGGCTTTAGTTTGCCTCCTACTGGGCTAAACAACAATACTAATACTAAAATTAAGACATATTCTCCACTTACTGTGAAGGTGCGAGGCACTGTGCTGAGCTGAGCACCTCATAGACATTTTCTTAATTTCATACAAAATCTCTGTGATGTAGGTAACATCATCCTCATCATCACCAGTTTTATCTGTGAGGAAATGGAGGCATGGAGAAATTAAGTGATTTGCCGAGGGTCACATGGCTTGTCAGTGGCAGATGGGTTTTGAATGGAGACGTCAACTCTGTGACCCATTCCTACCCTTCTCTCTCTCGGAGCAAGTCTGGGCAAGGGGGTAACCAGAGGTTGATGACCAAGTAATTGCTCCAAGGCAGTGAATTTAGGAGGCACAAAAGACTTAAATAATGGCTTCAAAAATTTAGTAACTAGTTAGCAAAAATAGTTGGTTGAAGTGGGAAGAAGCTGTCAGACAGAGTGTTGGTAAAAAATCTCACTGTGAGCCGTGTCAAGAACTACGTTGTTGATTTAAGGGCTTCTTTAAGTGATCTTCTGAGAACATTAATTTCTCCAAATCAAGGTAACTGGCTTTATGTAAATATTGATGGGGCTTTTTAGGGAGAGGGCCTCACTGCAGGTAGCTGTCACTAGGTCGGGGCTGCTGTGTACTAGCATGTGGCCATGAGGAGCGCATGAAGCGACAGGTGTAGCCCCACAGGGCTGCTCAGGGCACAGTCTGAACCTCCGTATATGGTGGTCTAGTGGCAGGAGAAGGCAGAGGAGACAGAATTCCAGGAACTGGGGGAAGCCTGGTTGAGTAAGAGAGGTGAGAGAGCCCTGGGAGCTTTCTCTTCTCCCCTCCTCTTCCCTTCCCTCCCCTCCCATCCCTTCTCTTTTTTCTTTTCTTTTCTTTTGAAACATTCTAGCCCACAGGCTAGAATGCAATCGTGCGACCTCAGCTCACTGCAGCCTCAGCCTCCCAAGCTCAAGCCATCCTCCCAAATAGCAGGGACTACAGGCAAGCACCACCACACCTGGGTAATTTTCTTTTCTTTTTTCTTTTTTTTTTTTTTTTTTGTAGAGATGGGGCTTTGCCATGTTGCCCAGACTGGTCTTGAACTCCTGAGCTCAAATGATTCACCTGCGTCAGCCTCCCAAAGTGCTGGGAGAGCTTTATTTTCAGATACAGGGCAAGACATTTGGTTGGAAAGAGAGATAAAAGAGAAAGTGCCCCCAGATCTTGCTGCTAGAGTAATGCTTGAACCCAGCAGAAAACCTTCCTTTTCTGTAGGAAACTGGCAAGTCTATATTTTTAGCACCTAGCGACCTTGTATGACAAACAGGTTGCTAGGTGCTAAGATTGCCCTGCAATGATGCTGTCTCCAGGGAGGGCTATTCAGCTAAGCAGAGCACGAGTCTCCTTGGCTAGAGCACAGACTTTGCCACCACAAAGCCTAGAATTCCTTTCCAGCTCTTTATAATTTCTGGAAAGTCATCTGATTTCTCAAATCAGGGTTAATTTATTATCAATAATCTGAACATTACATATGATTTGCAGAGCAGCTGCATGTGTATTATTTCATTTGATTTTCATCAAAACTCGGAAGAGAAGCGGTGAGCAAAATGAAATTAACACATATGGATCTTGAATACTGGGTGTGGCTGGCTTGATACTTTGCTGCATACCATCTCCCATACAGTTCTTCAGCCATCCGGGAGGCACATCTTTATTACGTGCCTGCTTTCAAGATGGGAAAGCAGACTCAGAGAACTTAGATGATCTGCGCAAGACCTGACGACTCACAGCTGGCATGTGATATTGCCTGACCTCGAACTCCATCTTCTGAAACCAGTTTCAGAGCCCCTCTCACTATTGTTTAATCGTGGGTGCCCTCAGAATGCACAACAAGGAAGTGAACACTGGTGGATGTCAGGAACTTGGGAGGAAAACATTCTACCCAAATTCCAGAGCTACTGGTCCAAATAAAATTAAAAAACAACAGCACTCCCCGAGAGAATTAACCTGTACAGGAAAACCAATGGGACTTTCAAGGGGTGCACATCAGGCCTGGACACATGGTAGGGGCTCAGTACACCCTTCTTTAGTAATGGAGACCTGTGGCTGTGCACGGTGGCTCACACCTATAATCCCGGCACTTTGGGAGGCTGAGGCAGGTGGATTGCTTGAGCTTTGGAGTTTGAGACCAACCTGGGCAACATGGTGAAACCCCATCTCTGCCACAAATACAAAAATTAGCCGGATGTGATGGCACGTGCCTGTGCTCCCAGCTACTTGGGAGGTTAACGTGGGAGGAACGCTGGAGCCTGGGAAGTTGAGGCTGCAGTGAGCTGTGATCGTGTAACTGCACTCCAGCCTGGGTGACAGAGCGAGACCCAGTCTCAGAAATAAATACATACATATGTACATACATAAATTTTAAAAGAGCAATGGAGATCTGTGTTCCTAATGGAACAGTGAACCTAACCCAGAAATGGTGGTTGATTTATTCAGTCACCATTCAACTGACATGTATTGAGAGTCATGCTGTTGAGATGCAGGGCATACGAAGGCTGATGTCCAGATGCTACTTTGCAGTTAGGCTAGCTGAGGGTTTACAGATGGGCATCCCTTCTGATGGGTTGGAGTCTATGCCAGGCCTGTTGTTAAATAATTTGGATACCAGCACTTGATATAGCAAATGAACAAGTTCCTACCCTCGTGGACCTTATACTTTCATGAGGGGTGAGAGCTGATTTAAAGTCAGTGGTAAGAGCCATAATACCAACAGGACAAGGTGATGTGATGAAGGTGCTTTAGACATGGTAATCCTGGAAGGCTTTTCTGAAAAGGTGATATCTAAGATGGCACCAAATGTCAGGAAGGAGCCAGCCTCTGCAAGAAGGGCATCTCATGGAGAGGGAACAGCTTCTGTGAGGGTCTGAAGTGGGAATCAGGCTGGTGTGTTTGGGACAGAAGGAAGTTCCGTGTGACTGGAGCCCAAAGGGTGAGGGAAAGACAGGGGTACACAGGAGGTGGAGGGAGGGTGTGACTGATTCACACAGGACTCTCAAAGTGTTTGAAATTTCTTGTAAGTTTCAAGGAAACCGTTGAAGGATCTTAAACAAGGAGTGACATGATAGGATTTATGTTCCTAGAAGATCACGTGGGTTGCAGTGGGGAGAATGGGTTCTAAGGGGCAAGACTGGTTGCCGGGAGACTTGCTGGGAAGTTTTACAGTCATCTGGAGACTGTGACATGGACTCCGGAGACATCCATGGTGAATGAGTGAAGTGGATTGCTTTGTGCTATGTTTTGGGTATGGAGTTGACAACTAATTTTTCATGTTGGAAAGGGAGAGGCATTGTGTTTGCCTCCGAGGCTTCAGGTCTGAGCAGTAGAGATGGAGAAGAGCGGGAAAAATCAGGTTTTTCGGTGTTAGATAAGTTAAATTTGTGATGCCTGTTACATGTGTAAGTCAATATGCTTTTATGTGCAAGGCTTGCGCTATAGAAAGTAAACTACAGCCAGGCGTGGTGACTCACGCCTGCAATCCCAGCACTTTGGGAGGCTGAGGCTGGCAGAGCACGAGGTCAGAAGATTGAGACCATCCTGGCCAATATGGTGAAACCCTGTCTCTACTAAAATACAAAAAATTAGCTGGGCGTGGTAGTGTGCGCATTTATTCCCAGCTACTCGGGAGTCTGAGGCAGAGGAATCACTTGAACCCAGGAGGCAGGGATTATAGTGAGCTGAGATCGTGCCTTTGCACTCCAGCCTTGTGACAGAGCAACTCCATCTCAAAAAACAAACAAAACAAAAACAAAAAACAAAAAAAGAGAAAAAGAACAAGTAAACTACACAGATACCATACGGAGAATCTCAGTCACACAGTTGGAAAGGATTTCCTAAGGCTTTTGCTGTGTAAGTGCAAGAACATGTCAACACTCAGGGAAACTCTAAGGTGATTATTAATTTTGAAGCCTAAGATGTATGCAGGAGAATAGTGGAAGAGAAATAGGAGAAGCTGGGGAGAACCAGCTCATGAGAGACCTTCTAAGGAGATGATGGAGGAACTATTGAAAAGATTTGAATGAAGAATGATGTGACCACATTTAATGTTTTGAAGATAATTGTAAATGCAATACGTAGAAGAGACTGGAGGAATGTGAGACTGGAATCACAGTGAAGAAGCAAAATTTATTGCTAGCGGTCCAGGTGATGATGACAAAAGCCGGAACTCAGCTGACAGCCATGCAGAGGAAGCAGAGTGAGCAGATGCAAGAGATTTTCAAAAGATAGATTTGACTGTACTCGGGGATCTTTTGGCTGTGAGTGTGACAGTTTTCAGCCTGGGTGCCTGGGTAGATGCTGGGGCCATTCAATGAGATCCACAGCATAGGTCCATGAGGACACGGCTGGATCTTATTCCATCCTGTTTTTGCGGCACTGACCCTTGTGCCCATTTTCATTCCAAGGAGCTGATTGGCTTTAGCCTTTCCACTAAGTACTTCCTCATTCAAGAAAGCCTTGATCAATGACTTAGCCGAGAGCGAAATGGGATAGCTGGAGCAACGGAAACAGTTAATAGGAAGGCATTAAGGATAATTGGTAGGTGTCAGGAGAACCAGAAATCTGGGGAGCCTGGAGCCAGCAGAGTAGAAAGCGAAGAAATGGTCACCAGCAGTACTGAATGCCAAGAGAAAGTCAAATGAGACATGGACTTACAAGTGTTCTTTGGGGTAAGGCAGCAGGAGTGTTAATCAGGGCAGCTTCAGTGGTACAGCGGAGGTGGAAGCCGTGCAGTGGTGGGTGGAGGAATGGACAGGACAGGAAGTGAAAAATACTTGGCTGAAAAACTTGTGGGCAGTGTGGACAGAGTTGGGAGTTTTCTTACTCATTTCTCTGTTTTTTCTGTGAATTAGGAGGAAGCAGATAATCTAGTGAAGCTGAAGGAAGCCATGTGGAAGATTTAAAGTCAGCAGTGAGTTGCAGAAAAGAGTGTTAGAGAACTCAACTTTGAGAAACAAAAAACTTTGATACTTGTTTCTAGCTCACCCTAACCTCTAGAATTTTTCTTCAAGCAAAAACCTCTCTGCCCAAGAGACCTGAGTTTGACCTTGAGTGAGCCGAAGTGCAGAGACATGAAGTCTTCTACTTGAACTCACAGACTATGTCTCTGTCTGAACCCAGCATTAATCCTGGGGAAGGGGGTACACTTGAATGCCTCTGCTCTTGATTTTGAGCTTGGTACCCGTAGCCTTTGGTTTCATTTAGTATTTCAGGTCAGGCCAGTTGGTGGTTTTCCGTTTATGGGGTTGATTCACTTCAGCACTTCCAGTAAACTCAGAGGAGCTTGCATTTGGACCTCTATCCACTGCTGACACCAGTAGAGGCTGGGAGGCTGTTAGGCATTCTAAGTGCGGCCCTTCAGAAAGAGACGTTACACTCTTGTTTCTTCTGATAGATGTTGGTAGCTGTCCAGAGAAAAGTTAAAGTTCCCATTGCTTTTTCCAGAAAGAGTAATGGGGAGCCCTTGTGTTCCAGCCAACAATCCCTCTTCTCAATAAAACAAATAGGTTCTAATGCTGGCAGCGTTCAGAGCTGTTGCTGAGAACATAAAGGCTGCTCTGTCTCACTCTGTGCTAAACACACAGCAAACATTTAACTCATTGCTAGATAAGGCACATAGAGATGACTCAGAAGAAGATGTGTCTGGTACTGGCTTTTAATTTTTTTTTTAACCTTGATGAATATATTTCTCCTTTCTTGACTAATTCATTCCCCAAGACCTAAATAAACATATTTAACAACAGCAATTTAAACAAGGCAACGAATGAGAGAGATGAATTGTTTAAAGAAAGTATGTGGCAGAGATTCTTCATGCTGACCCGATAGTCAGGTGACTATCCCTTTCCAAGCCTTCATGGGCCAGGTGGGTCAGGGACAATTGTGGCCAACGGAAAAACGGACAGAAGTGAGATGAGCGTTTCTAGGTAGGCCTGGCGCTGAAAATCAACCCGTGGATTCTCTAGCTCTCTTTTCCCTTCTGTGATGACTATGGAGAACATGTGCTGTAGTTGGAATATGTTTAAAATGGAGGAGGGCCGCCCAATTCGTATCAGGCACTATGTGATCAAGAAGTAAGCCTTTACTGCATTAAGCCATTGAGAGTTCTTTTTTTTTTAATTGTTACTGACAAAGCTTATCCCAATCTAATTGATACATAAATCAAATGATATCACCTTATCAGGGAAGACAAGGTCTTTTATGAGGCCCCAGAGATAGCAGACGCTGGAAGGAAGCAGAAGAGTTTTCTATCCCAGAGCTGTCTAGACAAAGGTCTGCTTTGACTTAACAGCGTAATCTATACATCTGTAGAAATTTCCAGAGGTTTTTGCATTTAGTTATTATTGTGGACTATAGTGTATTTCTTTGAGGCTTTCAACCTTCAACTAGCAGTCAAAAGAATGACTATTTATGGTCATTTACTCATGTGCTGGCGTTTCCCAAGGCCCCATTCACCTGTGAGTAAACAGTGGTTGTGATCACAAAAGCCGTCCATGGTTCCCTATCTCTTTTTGCTGCCCACTGGTACGGATCCTGTTATGGGGCATCTCTGTGATGCCTCCCATGAGATACTGAACAAGCCTGAACATCTGTAGTTATCAAATAGCATGCTCATTCGTTTCTTCTTTTGTGGCAGCCTCCTCCATGGGGTACTAGGTTTCTGCCAGGTATTCCTTCCTGCTCACCCTGACATGCCTACTGCTGAGTCTGTCTGAGGCCATCAGGGGCCACCTGTAGTTGGGCGTTACTTCTGTTTTTGCTGGGCACAGCCAGTGGATAATCCTAGTGAGAACACAGTGCTGTACTCAGACTTACTTCCTCCTGCATTGACTAAGTCAAGCCATCTGTCTCATTTTCTTAACTTTTAGAATAAATTTTACACAGGAGACCTTTGTTGGGTCCACCTCACCAGTTTTCCAGATACATGCCAGACAAGTAGACTCTAGCCCTCTTTATGAGGCTAACAGTGAGCCCCTGTGACACCTATAATTATCATTCTCTTCAACATTTTGTAAATGTTGATGTTAGAAGCTTACTAAGCTTCCCAGGAGATTCTTAACCATTTTTCTTCACTCTCTGACTCTCTTTGGCCTAGGCGCTCCCCATTTTGATTGCATGACTCCAGGAGACACAGTGCAATTTGGAGATTAGGAAACAGATGTCTGGGGACTCCGAGTCCCCTCACTGGGCCACAGTTTGGATAATACCTTCCTGCTATTTACCCACTACAAATAGAGCCCCAGACTCAGTGGCACGCTCTGAATCTGGGGTTATGTCTTGACTCCAGTTCTTTCCAGCCCATTTCTAAAACATATGCCTCATCTAAATCTGCTCCCTGGAACCACAGCTAGTAAAAAGCTGGTCTGAGAAGGCTGGCTTTGCAGGAGATTGTCTCTGTTGTTTGTCAACCTGTTTAAAACACTCAGTGCAATTGTCAGGAAATATGCTTTGACTGCCTGGAAGAAAAGCAGGAGTAGCAAGCAAGTAAGTGCTTTGAAAAACCTACAAATATCTAAGAATCCCTCTCAATCACATTTTGTTTATATCCAAATATGCAGAGCCTTATTTGACCTATTTCTTCATCAGCAATGGATGTGTTTTTTTTGAGTTCCTCCTATGTGCAAGACATTCTATAAGATTCCTTGCATATATCATCTCATTTTTCATGACAACTGTGTTGACTAAATGTTATCTCCATTTGGCAGAAATGGAGATTAAAGTTCAAAAAATTTAAGTACATTGCCCAAGGTCGTACAAGTAGTAGATGGCAATGCTGAGATTGAAACCCAGGTTTATCTTTTTCTTAAGCCTATGAACTTTTTTCTAAACCATGTTGTGCTGTCATAGAGGAAAGTTTCTAATCACTCCAGCACTACTTATCTACCCTGTGCAGCTACGCCTGGGCTTACTGTCAATGTTCAGAGCAGTCTTGAGCACTTTCAGCTCTGCCTCTTCCATGGCCTCTGCCAGTATGGAGGGGTCAAGGAGTCTCCTCCTTCTTACTAGTCTTGGACAGCAGGAATAGGAATGAGGATTGAAAATAATAGATCACATTTTCCTTGTCCAGTCTATCATTGATGGGCATTTGGGTTGGTTCCAAATCTTTGCTACTGTAAACAGTGCTGCAATAAACGTGTGTGCGTGTGTCTTTATAGTAGAATGATTTATAATCCTTTGGGTATATACCCAGTAATGGGATTGCTGGGTCAAATGGTATTTCTATTTCTAGACCCTTGAGGAATTGCCACACTGTCCTCAACAATGGTCCAACTGATTTCCATTCCCACCAACAGTGTAAAAGCATTCCTAATTTCTCCACATCCTCTCCAGCATCTGCTGTCTCCGCAGTTTTAATGATGGCCATTCTAACTGGAGTGTGATGGTATCTCACTGTGATTTTGATTTGCATTTCTCTAATGACCAGTGATGATGAGCCTTTTTTCAAATGTTTGTTGGCTGCATAAATGTCTTCTTTGAAAAGTGTCTGTTCATATCCTTTGCCCCACTTTTTGATGGGGTTGTTTGTTTTTTTCTTGTGAATTTGTTTAAATTCTTTGTAGATTCTGGATATTAGTCTTTTGTCAGATGGGTAGATTGCAAAAATTTTTCCCATTCTGTTGGTTGCTGGTTCACTCTAATGATACTTTCTTCTGCTGTACAGAAGCTCTTAAGTTTAATTAGATCCCATTTGTCTATTTTGGAAAATGTGGCACATATATACCATGGAATACTAAGCAGCCATAAAAAAGGATGAATTCATGTCCTTTGCAGGGACATGGATGAAGCTGGAAACCATCATTCTCAGCAAACTGACGCAAGAACAGAAAACCAAACACCACATGTTCTTACTCATAAGTGGGTGCTGAACAATGAGAACACATGGACACAGGGAGGGTAACATCACATACCGAGGCCTGTTGGGGGGTGGGGGGCTAAGGGAGGGATAGCAGCGGGTAGAGGGATTGGGGAGGGATAACATTAGGAGAAATACCTAATGTAGATGACATGGGGATGGATGCAGCAAACCACCATGGCATGTGTATACCTATGTAACAATTCTGCATAGTCTGCACATGTCTCCCAAGAACAAACAGTATGATATGGTTTGGATATTTGTCTTGTCCAAATCTCATGTTGAAATGTAGTCCCCAGTGTTGGAGGCAGAACCTGGTATTTGGGCCAAGGGGCGGATCCCTCCTGGCTTGGTGCTGTCCTCACGGTAGTGAGTGATTTCTTAGAGATCTCATCATTTAAAAGTGTGCAGCACCTCCCCCATCCCGACTCTTTCTTTCACTCCCACTCTCGCCACGTGAGGCACCTGGTCCCCCTTCGCCTTCTGCCATGGTTGTAAGCTTCCTGAGGTCTCCCCAGGCACCATGCAGATGCACGTACCATGCTTCCTGTTAAGCCTGCAGAACGGTGAGCCAATTAAACTTCTTTTCTTTATAAATTACCCACCCTCAGATAATTTTCTGTAGCAATGAAAGAATGGCCTAACACACAGTAATTCTCAGAAATATCCACATTCAGAAAGAGTGGCATTTTTCCTAACATGAAACACCCTCTGCACGGATTTCCCCCATCCAGACTGTAAAGCAGTTACTTAGTCAATGAGTAATGTCATTAGCTTCTTTATTCACATGCCTGCTTCAAAATTCTCTACTCTTTCATCTTTACCTTCCCCTTTCCAAGTCCAGGAAATAAGAATTGATATAAAATCACTTGCTCCTTAGCTAGACAAAAACCTATTCAAATCTTTGAAATTATTGCTGAAAATATTAAAGAAGTAATAAAGGCACAAGCTTTACAACATTTAAATAGTACAGAAGGTGAGAAAGTAAACCAAAATAAGCCCATTCCTGCCCACTCCAAGTCTAAGTCCTGAGAAATAATTTTTATTTATTAATGTTTTAAAATTTTTTGGTGGCTACTGTAATGCCATTACACTAGAAATATGCATATGTTGCCTTTAGGAAACAACGCTGGGTAGTATCTATTGGCTGCCCACTAAGAAACATGAGGGATTTTGCATACAACTATTATTTCCCACACACGTCTTCTGACAGTTGTGCTGCATTTGCAGGGGAGGGAAGGTGGGCACTGGGGTCTGCTCTCTTAGCCCACTGGTGGTCCTTTTAATAGTCGCCCCACTGTCTGCCCCCGGCCCACTCCTGTTCTCTACTAGTTGACTCAGAACTTGGCATCTCCTGAAGCTTGATCAGTCAGGGGTCTGTCAGGAAAACAGAACTTATGCCAGGTAATTCAATAGAGGGAATTTAATTAGGGGAATCAATTATAAAGGTCCTGGAAGAGCTGACAGAGCAAACTGAAGAATGAAGCAACTCAGATTTTAGAAGCAGAGGCGAGTTGGAGGATGGCATTCCCAGAGTTTAGCCAATCAGGCCCCCTTGCTGCATATTGGGAGAGCCTCCCAGCTAGAGGAAGCCTTCCAGAAGGAACTAGAATCATGGAGTAGATGTAGTTACTGCTGGAGACACTGCCCAAGGCGGAGATAGAGGGAAAAATGCCCTGGCTTCTTTCTTCCTCCCGTCTGCCAGTCCCTTGCCAGTGCCTCCTGTTGGCTGACACCAGCCAGAGCCAGTTTGGCAAGGGAGTCTGGAAAATATAGATTGTAGAGATTAATACTTTGAGACACAGAAAGAGCAGAGCAGAGAGAGAGAGAGAGAGAGATTAGGAAATGAATCTGAAAGCAAGTGAATGATGGTGTTACCGGTTAAATTGTGTCCCCCCAAAAGGTAAAAAATATGTTGAAGTTCTATTCCCTGCTACCTTAGAATGTAACCTTATTTGGGCATAGGGTCATTGAAGATATAATTGATAAGATCATACTGGAGTAGGATGGACCCTGAGTCTAGTATCACTGGTGTCTTTATAAGAGTAGGAGAAGGCTGGGCTCAACTCATGCCTGTAATCCCAGGACTTTGGGAGGTCGAGGCAGGCAGACCATCTGAGGTCAGGAGTTCGAGACCAGCCTGGCTAACATGGTGAAACCCCATCTCTACTAAAAATAAAAAAAAAAAATAGCCGGATGTGGTGACAGGTGCCTGTAATCCCAGCTGCTTGAAGGCTGAGGCAGAAGAATCACTTAAACCAGGGATGGGGAGGTTGCAGTGAGCTGAGATCACACCATGGCACTCCAGCCTGGGCAACAGAGTGAGATGCCATCTAAAAAATAAAAAAAAGGAGGAGAGGAGTAAAAGAGATGAAGACACACAGAAACCTCAGGGAGAACCGACATAACCACAGAGGCAGAGACTGGGGCAACGCGACCACAGGGCAAGGAGCGGCAAGGACTGCTGGGAACCCCAGAGGCCGGAAGAAAGGCACAGAACATATTTTCTCCCAGAGCTCTCTGAAGGAACTCACCTTGTTCATACCTTTATTTTAAAATTCCAGCCTCCAGGACTGTAAGATGATACATCTGTGTTAGAAACCACCCCTTTTGTGCCACCGGTGCTTGGTTATGGCAGCCTTGGGAATCGAATGCAGATGGGGACAGGGCTCTTTGGGGAAAAGAGTTGTCACTTTTTGCTTTGATTTTGTAGCAGTATGATCCTATGTATTTGGTTTTCAGAAATATGTCAAAATCTCTGGTCCACTGCACTCAGTACCGTTAGGAATTTATTCTACTTAAATGACGAGTGTCATTTAAGTGGGATTCCATGAAGGAGAGCAAGTAAATAGATGCACTTAATCTGCCCTCTTAAAGCTCAGCCTACTGTTCTATGTGAACCGGATTAAATGTTTAGAGTGTTTGCACTTTCTCCTGTCCAGCAATGGGGTCTTCCAATCACACATACAGTGAACACTGGGTGTATCATATATAAAACAAAATTTTGGATTAAGAAAATCACTATGTTCCCTTTATTGAAGATGTAACCTTTACATCTTTTATGTATTGATTGCTGTAATGTAATTGAAATATTGCTATAACTTTGAAGTTAATTGAAATGCTTAGAGTATATAAAGATATCTATCTCATCTATAAAGAGACCTGGTATGTCTTTCTTTAATATTTATTTTATTAAAGTTATCATATTTTATTGTTACTGTTTTTGAGAACAATATCATTTAATGTCCTTTATGCATAACAAATGTTGGATAATCTCTCTGCTCCTTCTGACAGCTAATCTGATTCTTGGTGTTTTTAGAACTTCTAAAAGTTCTTAAAAGAACATTAGTAATCACTACCACCACCACAACAACCCATGTGGTACAAACTGCCTGAGACACAACTATTGGCACTAAGAAAAATTACTGGTTGTGTGCCTGCAGACCCCCAGGTTTATAGGGGCCATGGAGCCACGCAACTTCTAAAGTTCTGGTATAGTCTTATCATGGGCCTTGGATCAGCTATTCAGCAATTGCTTGGGATAATCTTATCTGATGGGAAGAAAATAAAAGCAGCCTTATGATATATGATATTCCTGCAAAATGACTAATACCAAGGATTTAGAGAATGTAAAATCATTATTTTGAATGGCATTCTTACATGGGCTCGTGGTATTAAAGTGAATGGTTTTTAAGATCTAAAAGAAAAGAAAAGTTATCCAGATCCACTCTTTTATCTGTTTAAAATTATTTTTCTCCACCTCCATGAGACCAACATGATTTCCAATGGAAACACTCTTTGCAAAGGTGTATTTTCCTTTTTTGCATATGGGAGAAGGAGAAATCAGGGACTTACTTAAAAAATTCTTTCAACAAGACCTTCTATATTGTGATCTGAGAGGGCTTTTATTTCCTGGATTCATGGAGAATGGACTTGGTTTGTTGAGATAATCCCATTTGCATCTGAGATTTAAGTTGGCAACATTTGCTTGATTTTATTTGGAAGTTGTAATCTGTACAATACTTGTGTGTTTCATAGGAATGGAAATTACTGTCTGTACCTCAACGCTTGTATGTAATACTGTACTTAGTAGAGGACGGATCGTTGCTTGTGTATAAGGCTGGGGAAAGATCCATCCTAAAGGCTTACAAGGAATGGTGGCTGGTGCTCATGCAGGCCACCAGCCAGACTGGAAACCCTCCTAATACATGGGCACTGGGTAGAGAACTCAAAGGGCTTGCTTCAGCAGTAGCACAAAATTAGCTCTAGGCTAATGCTGCTCCAGAGTCATCTAACAATATTAAAAACAACACCCCAAAGAGTCAAACTGTTTCCAAGTAATGTAACTGCATCCCAGAACAAAGCTCAAAAATATTTATAGGAATACAAGAATATTCAGCACCCAACATGTGAAAATCCATGATGTCTTGTCCCTAGTGCCACCATTCAGTGTTTTGTTTCAAGTCTGGATGACTCAAAAAAATCTTGGCTTTCCACCATAAATGGAAAGTTATTATCCTGGATTGGAATTCAAATAATTTTTGCTTCACTGATCAGCTGAAAATTCACTAGAAGAGAGATTCACTAGAAGAGAGATATTTTATGTCTCCTGATATGATCAACAGTAAGTACCAGCTCATTCCATGAAGTTCTCCTGCTGAAAAATTGAACTGGAATCTGATCAAGCCTCTAGATTCAACCACCCTTACAGGAAATACAGGGGATAGGGAGTATGTTAAATGACACCACAATGATGCAATTAGCCAAATTCAGAGCATGGGAAGTTCAATAAGACAAATGACTTGGCTGCCTCAACAAATCAACAGCATGAATGGTGATATGGTTTGGATCTGGGTCCTCACTCACATCTCATGTTCAATTGTGATCCCCAATGTTAGAGGTGCGGCCTGCTAGGGAGTAATTAGATCATGGGGGCAGATGTCCCCCTTTGGTGCTGTTCTCGTGATAGAGTTCTCCCAAAAGCTGGTGGTTTAAAAAAGGGTAGCACCTCCTCCCACCTCTCTCTCCGCACGGATCAGGTAAGAGGAGCCTGCTTCGCCTTTGCCTTCTGCCATGATTGTAAGTTTCCTGAGGCCTCCCCAGAAGACGAGCAGATGACTCAATCATGCTTCCTGTACAGCCTGCAGAAATGTGAGCCAATTAAACTTCCTTTCTTTATAAATTTCCTAGCCTCAGGTATTTATAGCAATGTGAGAACAGACTAATACAAATGGGATGGGAAGGAGGGAGGAATGGTATAGATTAAAGGAGACGTAGGTAACATATGAACCAAATTTCTTATTTGGACCTGATTCAATCAAGTCGACTGTAAAAAGATGCCTTTGAGACAAGCAGAGTATTTAAACATTGAGTGGACATTAAGAATACACAGGAACTATATAAGGAGTCATTTTTAAATTTTATTAGATGTATTAGTAATAATTTGATTATATAAAATAAGAAGAGTCCTCTGTTGGAAATGTGCACTAAAGGATGATATTGAGAATTTGCTTTAAAACATTTCAGTGAAGAGGATGGTGAGAATTGCAGGGTAATGTACCGACAAAACAAGATTGGCAAATTGTAATCATTAAGGCTGTGTGACAGATACTAGGGGTTTCATTACACTATTCTCTCTACTTATGCATATGTTTAAATTTTTCTATAGACAAATAATAGAACTGAAATGTAACCATTTAGTTTACTATTTTATCACTTTACACTCTGCTAAATTTCTTATTTTCCTCCCACTCATTATGGCGCTATTAACTTCATTCTAAAAATATGTTAGCTCAGAGAAAATAAAACTATGTTTTCACATGTCCCTATACGTTACACTGAAAGAAACAGAATTGCCTTATAAAATATTAAAAGACATACAAAAATATTGTGATTTCTTTTTGCATGATAATGTTAGCATCAGATAAATCACAAAATTAAAGCATGGAAGACAAGAAAAATCAAGCACTTTTTGAACTTTATATTTTTCTAGTCTCCAAAATGGGCCCCATAGAGATCGTTGTCTCTCAAGCAGAATGAGAGTCAGTTAGTGAAAATGAACCTTTAAAAAATAAACTTGCACTAAGCATGGTGTTAGATGTTCCTCTGTTCCTCTTACTGACCTTGTGAGATAAGAGATTTTTACAGACAAGGCTGGGCTCCAGTGTTAACCTGCTTGCTTGAGGTCCTGGCAAGCTAGATGGGGAGACAGGCTTTAAATTCAGGCCCATCTGACTCCAAACCCATTTATTTCCCCACGGCAGCAGTAATTCAGCAGAGCCTTTTGATCGTTTGCTTTGTACCAGTTTCAAATCACATTAATTATTTCTAATTCCATATAGAGGATAATTCTTTTGTGGCAGAGAGGGAGTAAGGTTTTTCAGCGCTGCAGGATGAGTTTTTCTGATATCACAAATGAGGGCTTGCTTGTTTTTTTCTTCCCCTGTTTTTCTCCTGGGGTCCCAGACCAGGGTTACTAAGGAGACAAATATTCTTTTAGCAAAAGGAAGGGAGATGCCACAGAACTGTTAACTTAGCAGTGGGAAAGCTGTGATTATTCCACCTTTCCAGCCTTGAAAACAGCCCTGAGAAAGAGAGCTTCATTTCCTTTGTTATCTTCCAGCCCTCAGGATTCACTGCCCCCAGCAACCAGCAGTGGCTGTTAATCTGAAGAAGCAGATGGGCACTTAAAGACAAAGAGAACTCCAGGTGTAGAAGAGGTGGGGCCTTTGGTTTGGGGAGGGTTAAAGAGAAATTATTCTGACATTTGTTAAAAATGGCAAGGAAGGCTTTCTTCAAGACTACTGTAATAGGGGACAGAAGCTGAACTCAACTCCAGATACAACAGAAACAAGGGGAGTTATATAGCCCACAGGCAGGTGAGGAGGTGAAATGGAAAGTCACCAAGAAGAACATGGTTGGTATAAGAAGGGTGGAATTTTGGATAAACTGTCTTAGCAGGATTTTTATTTTTTAAACTGGGCTCAGCAGGCCAAGGCCTAAGGATGAGGCCTAGCTGAAAAGTGGGCTCAGAGGAGCCTGACTGAAATTCATCCAAGATGGGAGTCCTTGCCAGGGGGAGAAGAGATTCCCAGGTCTGGAGGATCAGAGGAAAGGGAGAATGGGTGGAAGGTCAAAGTCAGAGAGGGCAACTGGCTACAAGGGAGTGACCACATGGGCACTCAGAGAATCAATTACCAGGCCTGCCCCCTGGGAAACTGGGAAAGGCACCTGGAATACGATGGGACAATACCTGGAGTAGGACCCATAATAGAATGCATGGTTCAAATTCAAAATAAAGATCTGCTTTACATATTTTTCCTACATTCTGTGTATGATTAGCGGGCTAACAGTAGGCCACGCAGGGGATATTGACTGCCCCCTCTTTTCCACACTCCAGATGCAGTGCTAGGGTAGTATTCTGAAAGGTTATCTTATTTTTAACATTAATTTCACTTACCGACTTCTCTCCAGATGACTCTCCTTAACGGTGAGTCAGCTGTTTAGAACTATATCTAGACAGTTTTAAACAGCATTCTCAAGTCAGAGGAGAGAGCTACACACAAAGCAAGGAACTGCAGTTTCCAATCCTCACTGTCATTGGCCATTGGTCCCAGGAGTCTCCAGTCCACAGCAGCTGCTGACCAATATCTAAAGAGGAACGAGGATAGACTGGTAAGTTTTGCCTATGTTGACTCTTCTCTTGCTCTCTGTTACTTTAAGTTGTTTAATAGTGGGCAACATTCTCCTGGAAAACTGCTGATGGATTAAAACACGATGCTTTGGCCGGGAGCGGTGGCTCAAGCCTGTAATCCCAGCACTTTGGAGGCCGAGGCGGGTGGATCACGAGGTCAAGAGATCGAGACCATCCTGGTCAACATGGTGAAACCCTGTCTCTACTAAAAATACAAAAAATTAGCTGGGCATGGTGGTGCGTGTCTGTAATCCCAGCTACTCAGGAGGCTGAGGCAGAAGAATTGCCTGAACCCAGGAGGCGGAGGTTGTGGTGAGCCGACATCGCGCCATTGCACTCCAGCCTGGGTAACATGAGTGAAACTCCATCTCAAAAAAAAAAAACAAAAAAAACCCAAAAAAAAACCCACGATGCTTTGTTGAGTGCTGTTGTCCTCACAGGATAAGCCATGGTAAAGCCTGGGAAGTCCACATTCTTACCTACTAACAAAAGAAACAAGCTACTGAACATCAAAGAAGCAGCTTGGGACCTTCATTTTCTTCCATCAAATCATTTAGAGTTTGTCAGTGAAGTAGATTACAGGGTTAAATCAGAAATCCCACAGGTTCTGAATTCATTGAAATGGATTTCTATTTATTAGCAATGCCTAACTTCAGGGAGTTAATTATGCGTTTTTTTTTTTTTGATGAGAAACAAACCAGACCAAAATGAATGTGGCATTTGAATTAAGTGGGGAGTTCTTTTTTGTTGTTGATGTTTTGTTTTTTATAAAATCTTATTCCAAACAGTGCAGATAAGGACCTTGTTCAAATGATTCCTCCCAAAATGCACTTGGTTCCTATTGTTTCCAGAGCTAAGCAGAGAAGCTCCAGGGGAATGAAATCTTCCTCCTCCCCACTGTTCTGTTGTCTTTGAAAACAGCAGAACTGCCAAGATCAGCAGTTTGAAAGCTTTCTTTGAAGTGTTCCTCATGCCTTTGTCACTGGCTTGAGCAAAACAAGCACCTAGACTGTGTGCCCAGTCCCCAGGGGGGATCCCCGGGGGGTCAGGCAACCAGGGCAGCTTAATGAGCAATGACACAGTGGAGACAGGGAGCTGCGGGAGTTGGGTCGGATCTGGGGACTCAGGAATACCAGGAAGTCACTATCAATACTTGTCAAAAAATAATGTGGGTCTGGGGTAGAACAGGGATGGGTGGTCAGGGGTGCTGTGTCCACATGACTGGCCTAGAACTGTCACTCTGGGACCTGGAGCCTCTGTGCTGTCCTTAAAGTACACATTTGATGGGTTGATAGGTGTAGCAAACCACCATGGCACACGTATACCTAATCAACAAATTTACACGTTCTGCGCTTGTATCGTGGAACTTAAAGAAATTTTTTTTAAAGTTCACATTTGTCAAAAGAATGAGATATGCCCCTTAACTTATAATTGTGGAAAAAAGCAATATCTTCCTCATAAATATGAGAAAATGTTTCAAGATGCAATTAGGGAAAAAAATCTTTTCAATCTTCTAGGGAATAGATGAAAAGACACTGTGGGGATGAACAAAAACCAACTAAAGGAGAAATGCAGAGGCTATTTTTTCAGAGATTGCAATTGCAAAGGAGTCGGCCAGTGTCACTGTGATTGGCAGAGAATCAAAGGCAGGCAGAGGACTGCGCAGGCTTTTAGTGGGAAACAGAGAAGCCTCTGGTGTGCCCCAGCTGGAGGCTGTTGGCAGGCGTAGCTGCAGGTGGGCTATCTAAGAGCGGGGCACTCACGTGATTGGCCGGGGCATTCTCTGGTTGGTCCTAAATTGGAAGTAGGGACAAAAATTAGGGAAGTTGCCTATTATTAGCCAAGTCCTGGGCACTTGGGGCAGATTGTTCCAGAAGTTATTGTGTACCTTTCTGGATTGTCTGTAGAGATAGCAATCTGGTTTCCTGCAAGTCAGACTTAATAGCAGGCTGGCTTCCTGGGTTGTTTGTTGGAGATGAGGGGGTTGATTTCCTGAGCACATTGTGGATTAGAGCCCTGTTTTTATGTATGGTCTGGCTATTGGCTGATGAGACATTCAGTCTGTCAACAGTAAGTAACCCCAAACAAGGAGACCAGCAGGTGGGAAGAGGAGGTTATGAGTTAAGCCATGTCATATCTCTAGAAAGAAACTGTAACTGGGATTTCATGAATACAGATTAAAATTGAAATCTATGTTTCTTTGTGCTTTATAGCTCTCATGGGTATTTGGTTTACTTGGCCATGGGGCTTCTAGGTCCACATTCTCCCATGCTTCATGCAGGAGGGACCCAGCACCTTGCTGAATGGGAAGAAGGGGTGCTCCTCTACCCTTCCTCAACTTGTGGGCTCCAGAGATCCCTTCCTCGGAGACAAGGGCAATCTTGGTTTGGAAAGAATAGAGAAACAGAAATCTTGTCTTTTAAAATAACTTTAATTTGGATTAAAATACCTTAGTGTCTAGTGTCGAGTGAGAGTTTAGCTGTGGATGTCAGTATCCGATCAGATGTCTCAGTCTGCTGAGGCTGCCTGCACAGAATACCGCAGGCTGGGTGCCTGAAACAACACGCATTTATTTTCTAACAGTTCTGGAGACTGGAAGAGCATGATTGAGGTGCTGGCAAATTTGGTTTCATTCTGAGGTCTCCTTTCTTGGCTTGCAGGTGGGCGCCACATAGCTGTGTGTTGACATGGCGTTTCCTCCATGCATGCCCTGAGAGAGAGAGAAAGGGAAAAAGAGAGAGAGGAAGCTGTGTGGTGTCTCTTTTTATAAGGACACTAATCCTATTGAATCAGGGCCCCACCTTATGACCTCATTTAAGCTTAAATATATTTTTAAAGGCTCAGTTTCCAAATACAGTCACACTGGGAGTTAGGGCTTCAACAAATGAATTTTAAGGGGACACAATATTCAGTTCATAAAAGATGTGGACTGAATATGTGGACTGAATGTGGCAGACACATTCCACTGGAAGGTGACATCCTATCAGCCTGTAGGTGTGTGGTGAAAGCCAATGAGATGACCCCTAAGTTGTTCTTAGCTGATTAATAATTCCTACTGCCCTACAAATAAGAACATAGAAAAGTCAAGTTATAGAGTTTTAAAATTTAATATGTTTTTGATTATGAGACAAGAATCTTCACCTAAGATAAGATGTTGATTGATGAAATAATCATAATCTGATCAAATCACAAGAAGTTTTAAAATGTAATGGTATTTAAGAGGGTGCTACCTTTTTTCTGAGATAGTATTTTGAAATAAAAAGATACATAAGTCAATATAAATACGGCCTTTTAAGGATACCATAGATCCTTAAAGAGATGAATTTTATTAAATACCACCTATCCCATTTAAACTGTCCTGCTGCTTCCATTGGCTACCAAACCTTCTTCCTTGGCTACCAAACCTTCCATTGTTTTTCATCTTTGACAGATCAAAGTCCAAACTCTCTAACCCCAGTCTATCTAAAATTCTCTCCTATTTTTTCTTTTCTTTGAGATGGAGTTTTGCTCTTGTTGCCCCCGTTGGAGTGCAATGGCACGATCTTGGCTTACTGCAACCTCTGCCTCCTGGGTTCAAGGGATTCTTGTGCCTCAACCTCCTGAGTAGCTGGGATTACAGGCGTGCACCACGATGCCTGACTGTTATTTTGTATTTTTAGTAGAGATGGGGTTTCACCATGTTGGACAGGCTGGTCTCAAACTCCTGACCTCAGGTATCTGCCCACCTGGGCTCCCCAAAGTGCTGGGATTACAGGTGTGAGCCATGGCGCCCAACCTCTCCTAGTATTTTTATGCTAGTAACAGTAGTAATAAAAGTCATTACTTACTGAACACTCACTGTATGATAAGCATTATGGTAAATTCTTGACATGCATTGTTGTTAGTTATAATAAGCATATAAAGTAGATACCAATATTTCCCTTTGACAGACGAGGTTAAGTAACTTGCCTAAAGGCCCCAGAGTTATTCACCCAGGACTGTCACTCAGGAAGTAGAGCTCCTATCCAGGACCATCTGACTCTAGAGCTCCTAACCACTATGCACCTAAACTGTTCCCCATCTGCAGGCATGGTTTTCTGAAAATCTTCCTTTCCTGCTCTTGCTCTCTTTAAGGTTGTTATGTCTAGTGCTGTAGGCCCCCCAAAAGAATATACCCTTAAAATGTTGAACCAAGTTCATAAAATAAAATGTGTTGAAATGAAGTAGACTTTCCTATGCAAGACAGTAAACCTAGAGGTCATAAAGGAAAGAAGAGACATTTGATTATATACATTGTTCAAAAATTGTTTGTCTTTTGTCATTTAAAAGACAAATAGTAGACTAAAAAATTTTTGGTATATATACTCAAAAGAGGCAATCTGAGAGTTTTGGAGTTTTCTTTCTGTGCAGCTCTCTCCTCTATAGTATTCTGCGCTTGAACTCTAGCTGCCTTGATCTCCCTGGAATATCAACTTCATCTCTTTAATTTAAGAAATCTGCTGGGCTCTACCTAGATTACCCCTCCCTCTGTCATGGCCTGGAAACATAAGGTTACATGCTGGAGCAATTGTAGGACTCAGTTTACTCACTTAATTTTTTCCTTTTTTCTTAGGAATTATTTTTCTTCATTACCTGATATCCATTGTCTTGAAAACTGTTGTTTTATATATTTTGTCCAGTTTTATAGTTGTTTCGGGGGGAAGGAAAATTATGTTTCCCTATCTTGACCAAAAGAGAGAGACTCTAAATGGACCTCTTAAGTATATTTAGTCTACCAATCCATGAACATGGTATAAGTCTTCATTTATGTACAGCTTGTTTAATTTTTCTTCGCAAATATTCTTCTAGTTTTCAGTGTAAAGGACTTCTAGCTATTGTTTTAGATTTATTCCTAGGTATTTGATTTTTCAAAATGTCTTTCTGGTGCCCTTTATTGTCTCTAGCAGATCTATGCTTCTATCTGGTATCAATTCCACTGGACATGAAAAACTTCTTTTTAATATTTCTTGTTGTGCTGGCTTGCTGGACATGAATTAACTCAACTAAAAACTATGATTTTGTAGCTTATCACACTTGTTCTCCTTGTCAGGGTCTCTATAACATTTAAAAATACTTTAAAGCAACTTATTCTAAAACAAAATCTTGCACGGAACCTGAATACATGAAACAGACCAAACCTGAATATCTTGGCTAAAACATATTTGATAGGGGCTGCCAGAGGGGGAGGACGATGTTCTACAGATGTTCTCATTACTCTTTGCAATGTCTACTTGGAGAAATTTTTGAGTTGTTTGAAAATTTCTGGTCTGATTATTAAGTGTAAATCTCCTATTTGGGGGCCCTGGTCTTTACTGTGTGGTTTGGCTTTCTTTATTTTCAATGTCCAATAGTCTTTTTTCTTCTTACATGCCTCAGCTTATGTTGTTCCCTCTACACAGGATGCTTGCCTGTGTCCCAATTTAAATCACTTACCCTGCAGGATCCAGCTCACCCTTGAGAATTTCTGCATCCTCAGAATGGTTATGGCCATTACTATTTGGGCCATACAATTTAGAAATAATCTTCTGTGGTATATCTTCTCCTCGTTTGGTTAGGGTTACTTTTGCTTTGCTAGCTGAACATCCTTCCTTCCAGAAAGGGACTATGTTGGAACTTTTCTTATGTCTTATTTGGGGCTGGGAGGGATAGGTGAGCTATGAATATTTGCTGCTATCACCACTCTGGAAGCTTAGAAACTGTCTTTTTGATGACTCTATGTGAGCCAAGATTGTCCTGTGTTCATGGGTTAACATCTTTGTCTTGAAGCCCACATGACTTATACTTAAAATGAGTTGATTTGGGATCCCTGTCACCCCTTCTGAGCCAGGTGTCTGTTTTTGTTTCCACAGCTATGCTGTTGCATATTGGCTCCACGTGTCTTTTTAGTTAATAGTGATGCCTGAATACTCACCATACAGACATTTAAACTGTCCTGCTTCTTCCATCCTTTATACCCTGAGCTGGTCAGGTGCAGCCATGCTATCCTGTGCTCCATCAAGCCTTGCCTCAGTGGGGTAGACTGGCTGCATTCCAGAGCCACACTTCACTAGGATTAATGTGACTGTAAGAGGTGCCAACTGAGAGTGTGTCTTTTCCCTGATATGCACCAAGCTGTCAGCAACACAACTGGCCAATTGCAAGGTGGAACCCAGAATATCTAGGCAGGCTCTCAACATGTAATTGTGAGGATTTGGAATTAGTATGTTACTCTTGATTCAGCTCGATTGCTTTTCCCAGAAGCAGCTATTTCCAGGCAGACCAGACCCAAAGAGATTTCTGGGAGATGTTTTATCTTCAGCCCCAAGGAAATTGGAATAGTTTTACCTTTCCCTTCTTTGGGGTAACACAGCCAGCCCTTTTCCTCAAATATTTTCTTTTTGAATCTTGGGGGTTGTTATGGCGATAACAATACCTACCTTACAGCATTGTTATGAATATTTAAGAAGGTACTAGCTTCTTTAAATTCTATGGACATTCTTCAATATGCATGTTTTTCAAGGCCTTTTCTGCACATTATATATATTCTTTGTGCCTGTTTTATGAATTTTCTTCAAGCCCTTTTATAAGGTAACTTGAGGCCAAAGCAATAAAGAAAACACATAAACACCAACAAGGTTGTTTTCTTTAAAAGGCCCAGACTTTAGAGAGACCAGCTCCAAATTCTAAGATCACAGAGTGAATTTTCATTGCAGCATTCAGATCAAATTAATGGCACATCTAGAGTAGGGGTACATGGGCCCTGAAGTTGCAAGCATTTGAAAGCTACATATTAAGAGACTCAAATATAATTTCATTATATTTCCAGGGGTGCACTCATCTACAATTTTCATTCATCAGATTTACATATCTTCCTCAAAAAAACCAAACTTCCACTGTGTCTTTTGTAGTGTCTAAGCCTGTGCCTTCATTCTGCTTTCATTAAATAATTTGCCCAGTTGGCGTTCTGTAGCTCTGAGCTTTACACTGATAAAAGCTAAAACTGAAAACTTACTCGGTAATCAGGTGGTAGACTGGGACTGTATTAACAACTCAAAATGAATGTGTTTGGGAGTTTGTGTAGCATTAAGTCTAGCTTTAAATTTTCATGAATTGGGTGAATCCTGCCCTCTGGTAATGAGTGTGGGCACAGGTGGTCAAATGACTATGAGGAACACCAGGAAGTTTACAGTAAGAGACAGTGTATTCTCGCCCCTGCTTTGCAAAGGGAGTTATTGTTGTTAAAATTCCTTGGGACTTGGATTGCACCATTTGAGTACTTTATCATCTCAGTTCTGAAATGAAATCTCTTGGGGAGTGGAAGGACTGAAACCCTGGCTGGCAGCAGTGATGGAAGAAACAGGCCCTCTTACCAGCTCAATGGGTGAGGGGATTTACTGCTGGTATAGATAAGATTCAATGTAGTTAGACATTGTCAGCACATCCTGGTGTAAATGCAGTGCCCGTCCTTGACTTTCCCAAGGGAAAAACAGAGCTCATGACACTTTTATTTCTCAACGACAACATTGAAAACATCTTCTTATAAAGACAGTGAGACACTGGTCTTTCCAGGTCTTCATTGCTGGGCAGACTTAACAATGTAATCTGATGTGCAGTGTTGTCATTTATATGTGGACATGTTTACAAGTGCATGTACTATTTTATTTAATCATTATTATTATTTTTGAGATGCAGTTTCACTTTTGTTGCCCAGGGTGGAGTGCAGTGATGCGATCTCGGCTTGCTGCAACTGCTGCCTCCTGCCTGCTGGGCAGGAAGGAATGAACTAAGCTCCACTGTAGCCATTTTTGTGCTTGGCTTTGAGTTGGTTATTTATTCACTCCATGATTCATTCTTTCATTCAACGCTTTGCGTACGCACTGTTTGCTCAGTCTGGGTACTGAAGACATACCTTAAAAAACACAGATTGTCCCATTAGGAGATTATAGCAGAATGAGAGACAAAATGAACAGGTAATTGCTACACAGCAGGAAAGTGGGGTGGGGGGGCGGTGGAGAACACATTGGAGGGTCTCAGTCTCAGGGCAGGGGGCCTAGGAAGAAGAAAGAGTCCTGCAAGAAGTGGCCGCAGCTTTATATTAAACATTTGATGGCACAGGCTCACTCACTCTCCATCTTGCATTCTGTTTTTTTTAAATTTCCCTGTTTTTTATGTTCATTCTTCTGCATGAGCTTTGTATTTATTTTTATCAAATTTCAAATTTAGATTATAACAAACTTATAGACTAATTTGGGGGAAAATCACTATCTTTATCAGGATTGAATTTTCTTATACCAGAAAAAAATGTACTTTCCTCAGTTTTTTTTTTGTATCTTTAAAGATGACGTTTAGTAGAGTTTTATCAATATATGTTACACACTTGTCTTTTGTTAAGGTTATTCTTAGGTATGTTCCATATATATATGCATAATGCTTTTTTTGTGATTAGCTTTTTTCCCATTGCATTTTCTAGCTGATTAATTGGAAATAAAAGAGCTGGTGACATTGGAATTTATTTTTTGCCTAGGCATAGAGCGATCCCACCAGACATGGGGGATTCCCCTCTTATTTACTCATTGCCTTAGGTCAAGCTCCCTGGGAAACAGATTGGAAGTTGGGAGTCTGTGTGCAGAAGCTTTATGGAAGTGTTCCCTCAAGAAAACATCCATGAGTGGCTGGGCACTGTGCTGATACCTGTAATTCCAGCACTTTGGGAGGTCAAGATGGGCAGATCATCTGAGTTTAGGAGTGCAATACTAGCCTGATCAACATGGGGAAACCCTGTCTCTTCAAAAAAACATAAAATTAGCCAGGAATAGTGGCGTGTGCCTGTAGTCCCAGCTACTCAGAAGGCTAAGGCAGGAAGATTGCTTGAGCCTAGGAGGTGGAGGATGAAGTAAGCTGAGATTGTACCACTGTACTCCATCCTCGGAGAAGACAGAACTTGTCTCAAAATAAACAAACAAACAAACAAACAAATAAATAAATAAAAGAAGAAAAAAGAAAAGATTCATGAGGGATGAGGGAGGGAAGCAGGATTGGGAGGGAAAAATGAACCACAGCAAGGTTGCAACAGGAACCTCAGCTGCTCCCACAGGGAGCTCCAGAGCTGGGATGGCTCTTCTGAGTTGCCCTGAATTAGGGTAAGGAGGCCAGGCCTTTGTACCACCACACTAACCCCTTTTTGGATGTGGGCTACCCTGGAGAAGGACATGTAAACTTGGGCCAGGCAGTTCCCTTTAGCAGAGAGCAAATTCAGCAGCCTTTAAAAGTCAACACTCTGGGTTGCTGGAAAACTGAGTGACTTGGTCTTGAAGGAAAGGGCTGGGCCAGGTACCACAGCATCTACCACACTGATACTGGTTTCCTTAGATGCCTAAATGACTACCAGCAACGACACTAACAACACTGAGAAGCCCAACAGGTCAAAAAACACCTAGGTAGCTGCTCCTTCCTTTACTTCTAAAAGTCTTGCTATTTAAATTTACCTTTTAGAGGCTTGTAAAGGTGTTTCACTATTGTTTTTAATGAAGTTTTTTGAACACCTGTGACCCTCATTTTGAACTCTCATTGATATTCCTTAGAATATTAAATAATTATTCTCAATATAAGTGAAATTTCCAAGAATAGAACAGTGGGTCTTTAGTCCAAATACTATTGGATGAAATTTTAAAATGCTTTGACCAGTCCAGACCCACTGGGAAAAATGCCAACTCCCCCCAACACACACATACGGGAAGACTTACCCATAACCATTTATTTGCTTTTTCTCTCAACTTTATTAGGGTGTAATTATGTAACATAAAACACATCTATTTTAAGTGTAGAGTTGGATGAGTTTGACAAATGTATACACTCATGTAATCACCATGTCAGTGAATGTATAGAACATTTCCACCATTCCCTTTGCAGTTCATCTTCCTACTGTTTTCCCACCCTGCAGCCAGGCAATCACTACCTAATTTATAGTGTTTTCTGTCACTATAAATTAGGTGAAGAAATTAATATATTTGTATCCATAGAGTATATATTCTTTTGTGTCCAATAGCTTTCATTTGCTGCAATACTTAAAAAATAGTTTTATTGAGGTATACTTTGTACCCAATATAATTCATTTATTTTAAGTGAAGTCTGAGGACCTGATAAATGTATACAATTGTGTAATCACTGCCACAATCAAGATAAGACATAGAACATTTCCACGGCCCTCCAAAAGGTTCTCATCACCCTTGGCAGCCAATCCCTTGTCTGTAAGGTCTAATCTGCTGTTACTCTTATCATTTATATTTGTTATATCAGATTTTTTTTAACCTCTACAAGTTCCATTTGGATCTTTTTCATATCTCCCATTTCTTTTATCATTATCTTTATGTTTTCTTTTATATCTTTGAACATGTTGATAAGATTTAAAAATCTTAAATTTTAAATGTAAAATCTTATAAGGTCCTTCCCTACCAAGTCTGTTATCTCTGGCATTTCTGAGTCTGTAACTGATTGATTCTTCTCCTGGTTATAGGTAATCTTTTCTTGTTTCTTTATGTGCTTTGTGATTTTTGATTGGATTTTGGGCATTGTCAATTTTATGTTTTTGAATCCTCATTTTACTGTATTTCTTTAATGAATATAGACTTTCCCCTCTGTTTAGCAGTTACATTACTTGGGATCAGTTTTTTCTTTTTAAGGCTTTCTTTTAAGCTTGTTATGGTGGGCCCACTACATCCTTTACTTAGGGCTAATTTAGCTCCTCTACTCTGGCATCATGATTCTTGACAATACATTTTTATTGTTTTTGCTTTGAAGTCTTTAAAAATTTTTTTATAAAGAATATATTTTCTTAAATATTAAATTAAGGAAAAATGATCTTTTGAAAAAGTGATTATCTCACTGGCTGCCTGGATATAAACTTAGAGCTATTGGGGGAGCACAGTGGGATTGAGACTGGCCTTTTTGGCTGCATGGGAGCTGGGTGAGGCCTGTCATTGCCAGCTTTCCACTATTTCCCTGGCAACTTGTGTGATGCAGCAGAGACAGCCATAATCCCCCTGGGAACATAACTGTCAGCTGCAGAAACACACCCTCATCCCCATAGCAGCCACAGCAAGCCTTGCCCAAGTAAAGTCTGAGCTCAGACATGCCTAACACTGCCCCCACCTGATGGTCTTTCTCTACCTTCTCTGGTAGCCAAAGACAAAAGACATAATCTCTCTGAAGCTCTGTGGCCTTATCTATCACCTGGCCAACCTAGGGCAAGCTTGTATCCTCCCTGTACTACTACAGCTGATGCTGTCTTGAAAGCACCACCTCCTAGCTGGAGGTCAATCAACACAAACCATTACAGCAACTCAAAAAAGAACAATCTTGCCCCAAGAAAGGAAAAAACAACAGCTAACTCCACTGCCTGTAACATCCTTGATAATCAGAGGTCCCGAGTCTGTCTACATGACAACTTTACTGTCAGGGCAACCAGCATTAGAGAAAACCATCACACTAAACAAAACTACAACCAAGGTCCAACACAGAGTCCACCTCACTCCTCTGCTTCCTGCACTGGAGCAGGTGCTGGTATCCAGGGCTGAAAGAGCTGAAGATGGATCATGTTACAGGACTCTTAGCAGACACTCCTCAGTACCAGCCCAGAGCCTGGTAGCTCCACTGGGTAGCTAGACCCAGAAGAGAAATAACAATCACTGCAGTCTACCTTTTAGGAGGCCCCATCCCTAGGGGAAGGGGAGAATGCCACATCAAGGGAACACCTGTGGGGCAAAAGAATCAGAACAGCAGCCCTTGAGCCCCCAGATCTTTTCTCTGACATAGTCTACCCACATGAGAAGGAACCAGAAAAACAATTCTGGTAATATGACAAAACAAGGTTCTTTTATACCCCCAAAAGATTACACTAACTCACCAACAATGAATCCAGACCAAGAAGAAATCTCTGAATTTCCAGCAAAAGAATTCAGAAGGTCAATTATTAAGCTACTCAAGGAGGAACCAGAGAAAGGTGAATACCAACTTAAAGAAATTTTAAAAATGTTACAGGATATGGATGGGAAAATCTCCAGAAAAGTAGATAGCATAAATAAAAAGTAATCACAACTTCTGGAAATGGAGGACACTCTTAGAGAAATGAAAAATACACTGAAAAGCCTCAACAGTAAAATTGAATAAATAGAAGAAAGAACTTCAGAGCTTGAAGACAAAGCTTTCAAATTAACCCAGTCTGATAAAGACAAAAACAAAAACAAAACAAAAAACAAAAAAGCCAGAATCAAAATAATGAACAAAGCCTCCAAGAAGTTTGAGATTCTGTTCAATGATCAAATGTAAGAATAATTGATGTTTCTGAGGAAGAAGATCAATCTAAAAGTTTGGAAAACATATTTGAGGAAATAATCGAGGAAAACGTCCCTGGCCTTGCTAGAGATTCAGACACTCAAATACAAGAAGCTCAAAGAACACTTGGGAAATTCATCATAAAAAGATCTTTGACTAGGCACATAGTCATCAGGTTACCTAAAGTCAACAAGAAGGAAAGAATCTTAAGAGCTATAAGGCAAAAGTATCAGGTAACCTATAAAGATAAAGGTTTATCAGATTAACAATAGGTTTCTCAGTAGAGACCCTATAACCTAGATGGGACTGGGGTCTTATCTTTAGCTTGCTTAAACAAAACATTGCCAAGAATTTTGTAACCAGTGAAACTAAGCTTCACAAACAAAGGAAAGGTACAGTCAATTTCAGACAAACAAATGCTTAGAGAATTTGCTACTACCAAGCCAGGACTATAAGAACTGTTAAAAGGAGTTCTAAATCTTGAAACAAAACCTTGAAATACACAAAATAGAACCTTCTTAGAGCATAATTCCACAGGACCTATAAAACAATAGCAATGAAGAAAAAAACCCACAAGGTATTCAGGCAACAACTAGCATGATGAATAGAATAGTATCTCACATCTCAATACTAATGCTGAATATAAATGGCGTAAATCCTCCTCTTAAAAGATACAGAATGGCAGAATGGATAAGAATTCACCAGCCAAGTAACCACTGCCTTCAAGAGACTTATTTAACATAAGGACTCACATAAACTTAAGGTAAAGGGGTGGAGAAAGATATTCCATAGAAATGGACACCAAAAGCAAGCAGGAGAAGCTTTTCCTGTATCAGACAAAACAGATACCAAAGCAACAACAGTTAAAAAAGACAGAGGGACATTATATTATGATCTGAAATATATATGCAGCTAATGCTGGACCTCCCAGATTTATAGAACAATTACTACTAGACCTAAGAAATGAAATAGATGGCAACACAATAAGGGTAGGGGACTCCAATACTCCACTGACAGTACTAGACAGGCCATCAAGACAAAAAGTCAACAAAGAAACAATGGTTTTAAACTATACCCTAGAACAAATTGACTTAATAGATATTTACAGAACATTCTACCCAACAACTGCAGAATATACATTCTATTGATCAGCAAATGGTACATTCTCCAAAATAGGCCATATAATAGACCACAAACAAGCCTCAATAAATTTAAGAAAATTGAAATTGTATCAAGTACTCTCTCAGACCACAGTGGAATAAAATTGGAAATCAACTCAGAAAGGAATCCTCAAAACCATGCAAATACAAGGAAATTAAATAACCTGCTCCTGAATGATTGTAGGGTCAACAGTGAAATAAAAACGGAAATTAAAAAATTATTTGAACAGGATGGCAATAATGACACAACCTACCAAAACCTCTGGGATATGTAAAAGTGGTGCTAAGAGGACAGTTCATGGCATTAGATGCCTACATCAAAAGAGTCTAAAAGAACTCAAGCAATCTGAGGTCACATCTCATGGAACTGGAGAAGCAAGAACAATCCAAACCCAAACCCAGCAGAAGAAAAAAAAATAACTAAGATCAGAGCATAACCAAATGAAATTGAAACAAAAAATTACAAAAGACAAATCAAACAAAAATCTGGTTCTTTGAAAAGCTAAATAAAATTGATAGACCATTAGTGAGACTAAGAAAAGAAGAGAGAAGATCTAAGTAAGCTCAATTAGAAATGAAACAGGAGATATTACAACCAATTCATGGAAATACAAAAGATTATTCAAGGCTGCTATGAACACCTTACATACACAAACTAGAAAACCTAGAGGAGATGGATAAATTCTGGGAAATATACCACCCTCCTAGATTAAACCAGGAAGAAATAGAAGCTCTGAACAGACCAATAACAAGCAACAAGACTGACATGGTAATAAAATAATTGGCAACAACAAAAAAAGTCCAGGACCAGAGGGATTCACAGGTGAATTCTATCAGTCATTCAAAGAAGAATTGGTACCAATTCTATGGATACTATTCCAAAAGATAGATAAAGAGGATCCTCCCTAAATCATTCTATGAAACCAGTACCACTCTAATACCAAAGCTGGGAAAGGACATGACAAAAAAAAAAAAGAAAGAAAGAAAAGGAAACTACAGACCAATATCCCTGATTAATATAGATGCATAAATCCTCAACAAAATACTAGTTAACTGAATTCAACAGCGTATCAAAAGATAATGTACCATAATCAAGTGGGGGTTTCATACCAGGGATTCAGGAGTGGTTTAACATATGCAGGTCAATAAATGTGATACATCCCAGAAACAGAATTAAAAACAAAAATCACATGATCATCTCAATATTGGCGGAAAAAGCATTTGGCAAAATTCAGCATCCCTTTATTAAAACTCTCAGCAAAATTGTCATAGAAAGGATATACCTTGAGGTAATAAAAGCCATCTATGCCAAACCCACAGTGAACATTATACTGAATGGGGAAAAGTTGAAAGCATTTCCCTTGAGAACTACAACAAGACAAGGATGCCTACTTTTATCACTTCTATTCAACCTAGTACTGGAAATCCTAGCCAGAACAATTAGACAAGAGAAAGAAATAAAAAGCATCCAAATCAGTAAAGAGGAAATCAAACTGTCACTGTTCACCAAGGATATGGTCATATACCTAGAAAACCCTGAAGACTTATCCAAAAATCTCCTAGAACTGACACATGAATTTAGTAAAGTTTCACGACACAAAATCAATGCACACAAATCAGTGGCACTGCTATCCACCAACAGTGACCAAGCTGAGAATCAAATAAAGAACTCGATCTCTTTTACAATAGCTGTAAAATAAAATAAAATACTTAGAAATATACCTAACCAAGGAGGTTAAAGACCTCTACAAGGAAAACTACAAAACACTGCTGAAAGAAATCACAGATGACACAAACAAAGGGAAACACATCCTATGCTCATAGATGAGTAGAATCAATATTGTGAAAATGATCATACTTCCCAAAGCAATCTACAAAATCAATGCAGCTCCCATCAAAATACCGTTATCATCCTTCACAGAATTAGAAAAAAAATTCTAAAATTTATATGGAACCAACAGAGAGCCCACATAGCCAATTCAAGACTAAGCAAAAAGAATAAATCTAGGGGCATCACATTACCTGACTTCAAACTATGCTACAAGTCTATAGTCACCAAAAAACCCTGGTAGTGTCATAAAAAATAGACACATAGACCAATGGAACAGAATAGAGAGCCCAGAAATAAAGCCAAATACTTACAACCAACTGATCTTTGACACGGCAAGCAAAAACATAAAGTGGGGAAAGGGCACCTTATTCAACAAATGGTGCTGGGATAATTGGAAAATCTCATGTATGAGAATGAAACTGGGTCCTCATCTCTCACCTTGTCTGAAAATCAGCCCAAGATGGATCAAAGACTTACATCTGAGACCTGAAACCATAAAAATTCTGGAAGATAACATTAGAAAAACCTTTCTAGATGCTGGCTTTGGCAAAGACTTTGTGACTAAGAACCCAAAAGCAAATGCAACCAAAACAAAGATAAATGCTTGGGACTTAATTAAACTAAAAAGCTTCTGCACAGCAAAATATATAATCAGAGGAGTAAGCAGACAACCCACAAAATGTGAGAAAATCTTCACAAACTATGCATCTGACAAAGGACTAATATCCAGAATCTACAAGGAACTCAAACAAATCAGCAAGAACAAAAAATCTCATCAAACAGTGGGCTAAGGACATGAATAGACAGTTCTCAAAAGAAAGATATACAAATGGCTGACAAACACTGAAAAATGCTCAACATCACTAATTATCAGGGAAATGCAAATCAAAACCACAATGAGATACCACCTTACTCCTGCAAGAATGGCCATGATTAAAAAATCAAAAAATAATAGATGTTGGCATGGATGGGGTGAAAAGGTAAACACTTTTATACTGCTAGTGGGAATGTAAACTAGTACAACCACTATGGAAAACAGTGTGGAGACTCCTTACAGGACTAAAAGTAGATCTACTATTTGATCAAGCAATCTCACTACTGGGTATCTACCCAGAGGAAAAGAAGTCATTTTATGAAAAAGACACTTGCACACACATGTTAATAGCAGCACAATTTTCAATCACAAAAATATGGAACTAGCCCAAATGCCTATCAATCAACCAGTGGATAAGAAAAATGTGCTCTATATATACCATGAAAATTCCATCATATAAAGGAATGAAATAATGGCATTTGCCACAACCTGGATGGAATTAGAAACCATATGCTAAGTGAAATTAAGAATGGAAAACCAAACACTGTATGTTCTCATTTATGAGTGGGAGCTAATCTATGAGAACGCAAAGGCATAAGAATGATACAGTGGACTTTGGGGACTCGGGGTAAGGTTGGCTGAGGGATAACATACTACACAATGGGTACAGTGTACACTGCTCAGGTGATAGGTGCACCAAAGTCTCAGAAATCACCACTAAAGAACTTATCCATGTAACCAAATGCCACCTATTCCCCAAAAAGCTATTGAAATAAAAAAACAAGTGGAATGGGGGAAAAACACTGATTGGTGAATACCTCTCAGGTGTTTTTTTTTTTTTTTAATCTAAAAATATCTTTATTCTGTCCTCATTTGTTATTGTTATTTGTATTATTTTTGAGACAGGATCTGGTTCTGTCACCCAGTCTGAAGTGCAGTGGCACAGTCTTGGCTTCCTGCAACCTCTGCCTCCTGGGCTCAAACGATCCTTCCACCTCAGCCTCCTGAGTAGCTGGGACAGCGATATGCACCACTATGCCCTGCTAGCTTTTGTATATTTTTTTTGTGGAGATGGGGTTTTGCCACGTTGTCCAGGCTGGTCTTGAACTCCTGGTTCAAGCAATATGCTTGCCTTGGCCTCCCGAATGCTGGGCTTATAGGCATAAGCCACTGCACCCAGCCATGCCCTCATTTTGAAAGGTATTTTCTCTAGATTTAGAATTCTAGGATGATAGTTTTTTTTTCTTTTTGTACTTTGAAGATGTTCTATTCTCTTGTATTTTTGTTACTAACAAGAAGTCTGTGGTCATTCTAATTCTTGTTCCTTTACATAGTGTGTGTTTTTTTCTCCAGCTACTTTTAAGTTACTCTCTTTACTATTGGTTTTGAGCAATTTGATTATAATGGTGTTGTGTAGTTTTCTTTGTTTCTTGTGATTCTTTGAGCTTCTTGCATCTGTGGTTTATACTTTTCACTAAATTTGGAAAAATTTTAATCATTTTTTGCAATTTTTTTTTCTTGGACCTTTCTTGGTCCTTTTCTGGGACCCTAATCACATGTATATAGATCAAGTATTTTGTCCTACAGGCCACTCTAATTCTGTTTCATTAAAAAAAAATTTCTCTCTTTTTCATTTTGCATAGTTTCTATTGCTATGGTCAAGTTTAATAAACGTTTTTTATCCCAACAAGTATATTTTTTCTCTTCAAATATAATATTTTCATCTCTAGAATTTCCATTAGAGTCATTTTCATATTTTCTGTTTCTTAGACTATCATGTTCACATTTTTCTTACACCATGATCATAACAATAATATTTGTATTAGCCGTTTTTAAATCCTTGACTGCTAATACCATTTTCTGCCATTTCTGAGTTTCTTTCTATAGATTAATTGTTTTTCCTGGTTATGGGTTGTATTTTCCTTCTTTGCATGCCTGGTAATTTTTGACCGAATACCAGACATTACAAATTTTACATTGTTAAGGGTTGGATTTTTTTCACATTCTTTTAAAGGGTGTTAGGCGTTTTATGGCAGGCAGCTAAGTTACTTGCAGTTGGGCTTAATCCCTTTGGCTTTAGGGCTAACCTCGCCTAAGGACTGGCTCTCCTGAAATATCTCCTCCGTGCCTTGCATATTCAGTGGGGTCTTTCTATTTTGCCTCATGAGAAACAGAACTATTGCCAACCCTGCGTCAACTCTGGGAATTGCCAGTGTACAGTTCTCTGGTGACTGTTCTTTCTGCGGAAGTTGTTTTTGCCTGGCCTTAGGAGTTTCGACCTCACACGTGCGCAGACTGGCATTCGCGGAAGACTCCACGGGACTCCCGCGCAGGCTTCCGGGCTCTTTCTCTGCCTGACCCTTTCCTTACAGCTATTGCCTCTCAGAATTGCCTCGGACTCCCTAAAGTTGAATCTTTGTCTCCTCAACTCAGCAAGATTCCAGGGCTCTGTCTGCATTCCAGCATCTTGCACTAAAGTCCAGAAAGTTCTTCCAGGCAGAAAGCCTTGTCAATGGTGGGGCTCACCTCGCCTGTTTTCCTTTTCTCGGGAAGAACAGTCCTGAACTGCTTGTGGTACAATTTCTGAAAAGTTGTTTCCTATATTTTGTCCAGTTTTCTGGTTGTTTGTGACTGAAGGGTAGTTCCAGAGTCTCGCAGTAGAGCTTCTGTATATATTTGTTTTTTTGTGCGTGTTTGTTTTTTGTTTGAGACAGAGCCTCGTTTCTGTCACGCAGGCTGGAGTGCATTGGAGCAATCTTGGCTCACTGCAACCTCCGCCTCCCGGGTTCAAGTGATTCTCCTGCCTCAGCCTCCTGAGTAGCTGGGATTACAGGCACCTGCCACTGTACCCAGCCAAGTTTTTTGCAGGGTTTTTTTTTTTTTTCGAGACAGTGTCGCGCTCTTGTTACCCAGGCTGGAGTGCAATGGCGCGATCTCGGCTCACCACAACCTCCGCCTCCTGGGTTCAGGCAATTCTCCTGCCTCAGCCTCCCGAGTAGCTGGGATTATAGGCACGCGCCACCATGCCCAGCTAATTTTTGTATTTTTAGTAGAGACGGGGGTTCACCATGTTGACCAGGATGGTCTCGATCTCTTGACCTCGTGATCCACCCGCCTCGGCCTCCCAAAGTGCTGGGATTACAGGCGTGAGCCACCGCGCCCGGCCTGTTTTTTGTAGTTTTTAGTAGAGATGGGGTTTCACCATCTTGGCCACGCTGATCTTGAACTTTTGACAACTCGCCGCAGCCTCCCAAAGTGCTGGGATTACATGAATGAGCCGCTGCACCCTGCCTTATATTTTTATTTTTTAAGTATATGTTAAAGTAAACATTGTTAGGGTTTTGAATTCATTTTGCGATTTTTTTTGTTATGATATGAATTTGATTTCTATCAATAGGGCCTTAAGTGCTTTTAACAAAAATAAGGTCATTGACATTTTATCGTTAAAAACCTACGAGCATTTAGGTGTAATTCAGTGGTTACCAGTATCTTCAGATACAATACATTATACTCCCTGATAGGAATAGCAGTTTCAGCTTTAATATGGAAAAAACATTTTGCCTAGTGTTGCAGCAACAAATCCAAACCCCACAGAAGAGAAAACAGTGTAGATTTTAGTCATAATTAGAAATAAAACTGCATACATATCAGAAGCTGCTCAAGGAAGTTGGTATCTCTATACCTTTTCTATTTTTTCAGCTTCCATGAACCTGGTTTGCTTGCTTTAAATGATTTGTGCACATGGATAGTCTTCACCAAAAGATCAAGGAAGACTATGTCCCAACCATGAGTAATTGCTCATGTTCCCAGTGCCTAAAAACAAACCGTGATGTAGTTAAATAAATCAGGCAGTAAGACTACGTAGGGCTAAATGTCAAGATGGCATTGAGTCCACAGTCACCTCTGAGCAGGAGGGGTCTGTCAGTTCCTAACAGTGCTTATGGGCCTTGCTTTCAAATACTTGGATTGACCCCTCCAGAGGGGTATCTTCAGCTGCGATAGAGTCACCTTGCCACAACTTTTAGAGCCACAAGGGATTTTATAATCAGTGTCCTCATTTATTCTTTGTAGAGTTCATGATTTTTTGGTGCCCGGGAGGCTGCTACTACAGCTGTTGCTTTCTGGCCAGAAGGGAAAGTATGCTCCTGGTACGCTCTGAACCCAGGATGAATTTTTCATAAAAATCATTCCCAGATGAGGATGAGGTAAGTTGCAAACAAGTCATCCTACTCGTCTATGTACAAGACCATATACAGGAGACAATATACAGGAGTCTGTATATTTTAGGAGCTAAATTGGCTTTGGGGCTAGATGAGGAACTCAGTTTCTAACACAATATGAATTTCAAACTTTAGGGGGTCCTTGCTACTCCCATATTCATTAGAGGAGTTCCTTCGGTTATGAGGTTGCAGGATGCAGAGGGAAACCAAAGTTGGAGGCAAGCAGAAACCATCAAGGCCTGAAAACTTCGCCAGCGATCTGACCACTGGGGAAATTAGTCCTTAGACAAACAACCCTTCCAGCTTAATGCTGGAGTATTTCTCAACTCACCATGTCAAGGCATTTTGTGGCTTCTCTCTTGCTGATGGTCAGACGTTGTTAACATTCACCGATAAAATACAAACTCCTGAGAGCCAGGAATTTGGAGAATTGTTGGAATCACATGCAGAGTGTTGACAAATGAGAGTTTGGCAGTGTTAACCTGATAAACAGCTGAAGGAGAGAAATTTAGGAAAGGTTCGGCAGGACATAACCGTAGGCAGAAAATAATTTGGTCACCAAAGGATTAAGGGACACACTGGGAAAATTAATAATTTCCTGGAAGTTTTTTTCTAATGACTTTTTGTTTTTTTGAGATGGAGTTTTGCTCTGTTGCCCAGGCTGGAGTGCAGTGGCATGATCTTGGCTCACTGCAACCTCCACCTACCAGGTTTAAGCAATTCCCATTCCTCAACCTCTTGAGTAGCTAGGACTACAGGCAAGCGCAACCACGACCAGCTAATATTTTGTATTTTTGGTAAAGACAGGGATTTACCATGTTGGCTAGGCTGGTCTTTAACTCTTGACCTCAGGTGACCCTCCCACCTCAGCCTCCTTTCTTTATGACCCCACTGCAAAAGCCAAAAATAAATGACAAGTGAATTATGTCATTTTAGGCTATCATGAAATTTATTTAAAATATAATAATCCCCTCCTCAAAAGCCTTCATGCAATTTGTGTTTTCAAAAGTTAAGGCATAATTACATTTTAGCCTACATTTGGTTGAACGTGACATAAATTTATCTTTTATAAGTTTTAGTTTTATTTAAGTTTTTATCAAAATGTTTTTGTACGTAGTGTGAAATTTTGGTCCCCATTTTAAGAGGGTTTACTGTAATTGACATTTACTTATTTATTGACAAATAAAAATTGTGTATATGTGTTGTACTGGGCCGAGCGTAGAAAGTTAGCACCAAGACAAAAGTATGCCGGATTGCAGGGTCATTTATTATGCCGGCAGCCACAGAGGACTCACGTCTCTCCAAACTGTGGCATTGAAAGGAGGGTGCCAAGACTTTTTATACCCAAAAAACCACCTTGGGAGTGGGGGTGAGGAGCGGGGATGGGGATGAAAAGGTTTCAGACATTCCAAGGGCCAGGGGATTCTGTAATTCACCTCCTGGGTGGAGACGAGGGTGGGGGGTCTCCGGACATCCAAGGGCCAGGGGACTTTTGTCATTCTGTTTGTTACTTCAGTCGTTTACAGAAGTCAAGCTAAGCATTTGTTTACACATTGTCTGGGTAGTGATAGAAGTCACAGATCTTAGTTATCCTGGGCTGCTTATTTTAGTTATTACTGGTAAGCAAAGGCTAGCAATTCTGGCAGTTACTGATAAGAAAAGGTAAGCAGCTTTACATAGTTTGCAGAACAAACTAGCAGTTCTATTTACAGAAGCCAAGGCCAGCAGTTATTGTGAGGAGAATGGGGCAGCCATTGCAACTTATTTAAAAAACAGCTTTGCATTTTATAAAAATGGCGTTGCTCAGCTTCTGGCTCTAGGCCAGCACAATATCACATATATGGTGCACAACATCATGTTTTGATATTTTTATACATTGTGAAATGGCCGAATCAATCCATTTTAACATATGCTTTATTTCACAAATTTATCCTTTGTTGGTGGTAAGAACACTTAAAATGACTCTCTAAGTGATTTTTAAGTATGCAATACATCGTTATTATACTTTAACTGAGCAGTAACTAGGTGTGTTACTGTATCTTTTTTATAATGGAAATTTGGTATTTTAGTCCTTTGCTAAATTGAGAACCAAAAGGAAATGCCCTCAGGGGACTTTTCTTGTAGGAGATTTGGGGATGAATATTTACCTGGAGGTTTCCAGAAATGCAAATTACCCGTAAGAGACTAGCCACATTGATGGACACTAGCTATGACCCATGGCTCTGGCCCAATAGCTCTTTCTGGCTTTCTTTGTGGCAAGAAAAGAGGGACCCTGCAAATCCTAGAACATGGGAGGTCTTCCTGCTCCAGCCCTGTGTTTTATGGCTTCATCTCCCCTTTCCCCCTCCCCTGCCTACCTCACCTCCTCCACTCTGTCTCCCTTTCCTGAGACATGTCACTATCTTTCCTGGCCCTAAGGAGCTCTGGTAGCGACAACCATCATCATGGTAATTGTTGGAGATGTTGTTCAGCTTTAGACAGACAATCAGATGTGAATTATCCATGCTACCATCTTGGGGTAAAATATAGTCACATATCTTTTATTTCATTTCTCTAGAGACATGCTGAGCTGCCATTTCCTTCTTTTAGCAGGAAATTTACATTTTTCTCTTCTCTTTCCTATTCTCACTCCCACAATTACTCGAGCATTCTGGAGCCTTTTCAGTCCAAGGAGGTTAATCTTGTCTCTAAATGCCAGTAGGTAAAGAACTGGGAAGTCTGATTAGTCTGCTAGAAGGCCCCAGTTTATGGGTACCATGACTCATTTTTAGCCCTTTGGTGGAACCACTGTGAAAATCGTCCTGTGCAGGCCAATGTGTCTTTGTTCAATGCTTTACAGATAGATGCTCTTTCTCATCTAGATCTGCCAGGTCTTGGCACCATTGGCATGGGTTTGTTTTTTTTAAGTTTATGCGTTTATGCTCACACACCCAACCAAATGATCCCAGAGCATAATCTGTGTGAGAAGGGCTGTGTCTAGAGGGATTTGCAGCCTCTGCCATACACTGTGCCAGAATGTCACCTCTGTCCCCTCCACCTCCTTCCTCTATCTAGTTGCTGCTGGAGTTGACACTGGACCATCAGTCCAAACTCCTCATCCCTTCATGATGCCGTCCCCTTTGGGACCCTAGGGCTCCTCTTCTACCAACAGACTTCGGTAAAGACGCTTCTAACTTATTAGATAACTTCCCAATAAAATAGAACCTTAAAAAGGAAAAGATGCCTGGGAAGCTTTTGCAAATTTACCTGCCTGCATTCTCAGTGAGCAGCTCTGCATCTCCAAGATGTTTTTGTAAAGTGCAGTTTCACACACCGCAGTAAGATCTCGTATTGCTTTCCAGAGTCCTGGTGCCTGCCCACCTCCCTTCGACCTAACCAAGAACGTTACGAGCAGGCCACTCCAATGACTGCTCCTTGAGCTCCCAGAAAGATTCTCTAATCTGTCAAGCTCCCCACACTACTAGAGGACCATTAGAATCTCTTGCTAAAAAATGTTGGCATCATTATGCATCCTGCTACTTTTTTTTGCTTTTGGACCCAACTCAATACCTGGCACATAACAGGCATTTGGGGGAGTATGTGTTGAATTACAAAACTTAAAATAACAAAGACCCAGTTGGATGGAGAGCTCTGTCCAGGCAGGGTTCACAGGGAAAAAACAGGAGGTTGGGGGAGGCAGGAGTGTAGAGAGGCGGTGAGGCTTAGGTGTGTCATAGGTAAATATAAGTGTTGGGAGTGGTTAACGTTGATTTCACAGATGAATTAAAACATTTGATACCTCTGTAAACAGACTCCTGTATGTTTATGTAAATGGCACACTTAGCTTGTAGTTATAAGGTACTAAAATAACTGCATCAAAATGAAAGACTCCATCAGTCAAATGGTTGTTTTGCCTATGTGAAAGTCAAACAAGCAATTGGGCTGACTTTTTTTTTCTCCTCTGAATTGACCCTTTGTTATGTGACCTAACACTGTAGTGCGAACTGCCAAGTGAAGGCAGTGTTGTGCTGATTACAACCTTCCTCGGGTTCCTGTGTGAAAAACGAAGCAAGGTAAATTCCCAAAACACTGGTGTTGGCTCAATAAACATTTGTTACTGATTAGGATTGTTTAATCATTGAGGTTATCAGGTAATTATTTATTCTTCCAAGGCGTTATATAAGTGATTAGAGGGAGAAATGAGTAGAATAAATATGAAAAGTAGGTTCCATTTTTGTCATTTTATGATTTAACTTAAGGGTAATCTTTTATTTTTATTGTAGTAAAGGGAGGCACATTTATATATCTGTGTAAATATGCGCTGCTTAAAGAGCCTGTGGTAGGCTGAACAATGGCCTCTCAAAGATGTCTAATCTCAGGCACCTGTGATATGCTATTAGGTTGGTGCAAAAGCAAGTGTGGGTTTTGCAATTAAAAGTAATGGCAAAACCCACAATTACTTTGCACCAACCTAATACTTTATATGGCAAAGGGATCTCTGCAGACATGATTAAATTACGGGTTTTTGAGACAAAGAGATTATCCTGGATTATCCAGGTGAACCCAGTGTAATCACAAAGGTCCTTTAAATGTGGAGGAGTGTGGCAGGAGGCCAGCCAGAGAGAGAGATGTGAAGCCGTAGCAACACTGTCAGCTCTGAAGATGGAAGAAGGGGCCATGAGCCAAGGAATGCAGGTAGCCTCCACAGATGGAAAGGAAAGGTCATGAATACTTTCCTAGGACCTCCAAAAGGAGGCAGCCCTGATAACACCTTGTGTGATGGTTAATATTGAGTGTCAACTTGATTCGATCGAGGGATGCAAAGTATTGATCCTGGGTGTGTCCGTGAGGGTGTTGTCAGAAGAGATTAGCATTTGAGTCAATGGGCTGGGAAATACAGATGCATCCTTAATCTGGGTGGACACAATCTAATCAGCTGCCAGCTCAGCTAGAATATAAGCAGGCAGAAAAATGTGAGCAGACTGACCTAGCCTCCCAGCCTACATCTTTCTCCTGTGCTGGATGCTTCCTGTCCTTGAACATCAGACTCCAAGTTCTTCAGTTTTGGAAATCAGACTGGCTTTCCTCAGCCTGCAGATGGCCTATTGTGGGACCTTGTGATCATGTGAGTTAATACTTAATAAATTCATATATATATATATATATATATATATTCCATTAGTTCTGTCCCTCTAGAGAACCCTAATATACCTTGACTGTAGGACTCATTTTGTGCTTCTGACCTCCAGAACTGTAAGAGAATGAAATTGTGCTGTTTTTGGACACTGCGTTTGGTAATTTTCTGCAGCAACAATAGGAGGCTTGTACAGATGCAAAGGCAGCTCACATTTCTCTCCTGCTCAAAGAAGGAGACTATCCTGCATTATCTGGGGGACTCCAATGTAATCACAGGGTCCTTACAAGAGGGACGAGAGAGGGTCAGAGTCAGAGGAGATGTGACAACAGGAGCAGGAGGTAAAGTCAGAGAGAAAGATCTGGTGACCCCACATTGCTGGCTTTGAAGATGGAGAAAAAGGCCACAGGCCAGGGATGTAGGTGACCTTTAGAAATGGAAAAGGCAAGGAAATAATTTTTCCCTCGAAACTGCACAAGGAATACAACCTGTGGACACCTTGATTCTATGCTTTCTGGCCTCCAGAACGGTAAGTAATACATTTGTATTGTTCTAAGCCATGTAGTTTGTGATAATTTGTTATACAACAACAGAAAACAGATCTATTAATTGTTTAGCAGAGAATTCTCTAAGTTTGCTTGATAAATATATTCAAATATGAATGATTCACTTTAACATTAAAATATTGTTATAAAACAAACCCAGGCTTATTCCATGATAATCCTCCTACAAAAATATTATTAATATTTGTATCTTTCTTGTTCTGGATGATTGGTTTTTAGCTGATGAAGAGTTCAAGTAACGGTGGAAGTGGCAGCTCTGTTCTCCTTTTGGTGTTGACTCGATGTTGCATTATTCATTGTCTTCAGTCTGTTCAACTTGCTTGTCTATTTTGAGGTGGTTTATTTAGTTGAACTCAGGTACTATGATTCATAAATATACCTAACCAGATACAGGAAAGGCACAAAACATCAGAATATGCTGCCAAGGAGAACAGAGGGCACTCTCAAACCTTGGGGCACTGCCTGAGATACCCCTGGCTTGGGTGACAGAATGGGGACGGAGAGGCACAGGGTGGTACAAATTCGTTATCCTAGCCATACAAAAGGCACTTAATAAATTTTGGCCTCTCAAAATGGACCGATAGCAGTCTGAAGAGAAGAACTTGCTTCTAATGTAATATTATTTTCGAGCAGTCTCTAAAGAGCCTTTCCATATTTGAAAACTCTTATATGGGAACATTTATCAGAACCAGTCCAAGGCACCGTCAGAATCTCCATTTCAGCATTCGTGAAAAGGAAGAAATTGTGAACAGGTAAAAGCTGGCTAGGCAAATACTGTTTAAGTGCCTAGTAAGAGCATTGGAAAGTGGGGCTCCTTTCCATGGAGTGATGAAATCTAAGACAGAGGTACAAAACTTTGTAAAACAAAATCACTGATTAGCAACTTCAGAGGCATGGCCTTTGCAGAGGGGTCCCTCACCGAGTCGGAACACACAAAAAGCAGGATTATCAGAGCCCCTTTCAGCAAAGCGAGGACTTTGAGAAAGCTCAGAGACAGAATCTGAGATGTTTGCATGAGGTTCCAGGTTTTTCCATGGGCTACAGTCTTTGCTGTCTTCCTTTCCATGTGTAGGTCCAATGCCCTACCCTCCAACAGAGCAATCTGGCAGGCTGACTTCCACAGCTCCCTTAGGACTCAGCTTACTTTTTCCTTCCATAGAGCCTACCCTGCAAACTTCAGCACCAAAGAGTAGCCCCTTGTAGCTGCAAGGACTGCACTTGCATTTTCTCTATTATAACACATTTGCTGGATAGACTTACCCATCACCTTACCCAGGTGGTGACCTGCTTAAGGGGAAGGACTACATCTTTTCAACCTTGCAATCTCTGTGCTGAGTATAAGACATAGCACATTATAGGCATTCACTAAATCTTGGCTGAATAAAAGAACCATAAGCAATCTTTATATACTTGGAGCAAAGGCTTCTCCCTGCCCCGCCTCACCTCTTTCCCTTCCTCCTCCTCCTTTGATTGTAGTCAGTATTCACTCACTGGACATCCTGGAACTTCAGTGAGCATCGGTAGAGGGAGGGGCAACAAGTTCAAATGGAGAATTATTGCACTGGAACCTCTACCTTCTCTTTTCCTCCTGCATCCCCTGCCTCAGGCAGGCAGAGAACATCTTCACCAGGCTCCTACAAGCAAAGTCTCCAGCTATAGCTCTTGTTCGCATCCATCCTTTTTGGCCAAATCCTAGAGTTCTGGGATTCTTCTGAATTCACTCTCTAAAAACGCCTAAGTCTAATTTTTTGTATTTTAGTAGAGACGGGGTTTTATCATGTTGGTCAGGATGGTCTCAATCTCCTGACCTCGTGATCTGCCCGCCTCAGCCTCCCAAAGTGCTAGGATTACAGGTGTAAGCCACCATGTGGTGGTGTGCACCTGTAGGCTCAGCTACTTGGGAGGCTGAGGCAGGGGAATCCCTTGAACCCCGGAGGCAGAGGTTGCAGTGAGCGGAGATCACGCCACTATACTCCAGCCTGGCAACAGAGCAAGACTCTGTCTCAAAAATCAATCAAACACCTAAGTCCCTGTGCTAGTTTCCTAGGAATGTTGTAAGAAATTACCAAAAATTGGTTGGCTTAAAACAACACATCTTTATTCTAAAATCAAGGTGTCTACAGGGCCATGCTGTCTCTGAAGGGTCTAGGGGAGAAACTGCTCCCTGGCTTTCTTTTGGCTCTGGGGCTGCCAGCAATCACTCCACTGTCTGTCTCATGCTTCATGCGACTCTCTCCCTGCGTGTCTCTGTGCTTCTGTCTCTTCTCTTCTTGTAAGGACACCAGTCATTTTGCATGAGAGGCCCCCCTTACATCAGTGTGATGTCATCTTAATTTACATCTTAAAAATATCTGCAAAGATGCCATTTACAAATAAGGTCACATTCACAGGTTCCAAGGGCTGAGATGCAACATACCTTTTTGCGGAGCACAATTCAACCTGTAACAGCCCCCTTCTCTACGGATCTGCCCACATCTTGCTCAGCTGGGGAGGGCCTTTGAGATGCTACCTGTTCTCTGTGGCTGTACCAGTCAGCCTTGACTTAGACGAATTCAGAGAAAGGGAAACCTATGACAGGAATACACATCTGAAAAATAAGTCACTACCATCCCAGGACAGAAGCCCGGCAGGGTCTGTCCTTGTGCGTGCGGGAGCTGGAAGGCGATTCCTGATTTCAGAAGGTCCCGGGGACTTCAGCAGTCACAGTTGTGGAAATGCATTCTCATGCTCTTCCCTGAACAATCTTAGCCTGATGAGGAGTGTGGCTTTTTTCTTGCCTCACAGCAAAAGCGGCTACCATCTCGATTCATTAATTTCAGTTCTGCTCCCTGTCGCCCCTCCCCTGCCCCAACTGCAGCTTGTCCTGGACTTAACTTTTCCAGGCCCGATTCTGCCTCACGACACTTCAGATCTACGGTCCACCATCGACTGACCTATTCTTGTCATGTATCTTAGTTCGCATGCTGTTATGAACTGAATGTGTTCCTCCAAAATTCATATGTCGGAGCCCTAACCCCCGATATGATGGCATTTGGAAGTGGAGTCTTCAGGTTTAGATGAAGTCGTGTGAGATCATGAGGGCAAGCCCCTAAGAAGGGTTAGTGATTTTTTTGTTTTTTTTTTGAGACAGTCTCACTCTGTTGCCCAGGCTGGAGTGCAGTGGTGCCATTTCGGCTCACTGCAACCTCCACCTCCTGGGTTCAAGTGATTCTCCTGCTTCAGCTTCCAAAGTAGCTGGGACTACAGGCATGTGCCACCACGCCTGGCCAATTTTTTGTATTTTTAGCAAAGATGGAGTTTCACCGTGTTAGCCAGGATGGTCTCAATTTCCTGACCTCGTGATCCTTCCACCTCTGCCTCCTAAAGCGCTGGGATTATAGGCGTGAGCCACCGTGCCTGGCCCTTAGTGCTCTTATAAGAAGAGTTAGGTGGAAGCATGTATTCTTGTTCTTTCTTCCTTTCTCTCTTTCTCTAGACCATACTGGGACATGGCAGAGAGATGGTCATCCATCTGCACGCCAGGAGGAGAGCCCTCGTGAAGAATTGAATCTGCTGGCACTTTGATCTCAGCCTTCCAGCCTCCAGACAATGCAAACCAAATATCTGTTGTTAAAACCACTCAGTGTCTGGCATTTTGTTACAGCAGCCGGGCTGGCTAAGACACATGGCTGTGGGGAGATTCGGAGTGGCTTGGGTCCCCTGTCTGAGGCAGGCTCCAGGCCAGGGCTTGTGAGGGTCAGGCCTGGGATGCTGGCTCCACGATTTCTCCTGGTCCCAGGGTTGGACTGAATGTGTATTTGTGTCCAGGAGTGGTGCTCTAACCCCAAGGCCCCCATCTGTCATGGCCCCTGAGACTTCTTGAGGCTTCTCCAAATAAAGAGGCTGCCCTTGGTTCTTCTGAGATGAAGGACTCACCAGATTGGGAACGGGAAACTTAGAGAAATTCTCAACATCCCTACAGGAAACCCTTGCCATTGTATATGGCGCTGCGTGCTGTGGAGAGAGGCTTGCAGTGTTTGCTCTCAGGACACCCGCTGCAGCCCTGCCCCCACACGTGAAACCCAGGAACGTGGGGATTTAAGCTTGTTTGTTCTTAAGCTGCTGAGGAACACCCTGTTTCATAATGAGCAGAGGCCGCCAACACAGGGCTCATGGATCTCCTTTGCTGAACCTATTCCAACTCAGAGCTGTAAGAGCCCTTGTCAAATGTAAAGAAACCCCTCTCCTCCTATAACTGAAATTTTAAGTACCACTCAGGTCTGGTTTCAACTCTGGCAATAAAATAAAAATCTTTCTCACCATCTCACAGGTTGGGTCTCCCTGGTATACTTCAAATGAGTGCAGTTAGCGGAACCCTGTAATGTTTCTGGATATGAAATGGATAGGGGTAATTCAGCCTCCGCAGCTCAATAGCATCCCACTTGCCATCACCGGATCACAGCTGTGGAAGGGTTTTGGTTTTCCCGGCTGCACAAGGAAGTTTGATGACGGCTGGATATGGAAATATAAGTCCCACCTATTTGAGAGGTAAAACTGCTGAAGACATAACATACAGGTCTATACATTCTGAAGTCATTGACAGGAAAGAACTTGTTGACTCAAATCTTCTAATCCACCCATTTCAAAGAAAGTTGTGTGCAGCACAGTTGACACGCCTTCCAGGTTCCAAAACCAACAGAACTGAGAGTTTCAGGTTACCAGAAAGAAGTCAAGCATCTGGCATTTAATGCAAGCACATGGGGACTCAGAAAACGGTAAAGGGTGAAAGGGCAAAAAAAGACCTCACGGTAATGACATCACCTTCTAGGGTGACTCTGCTGGGCTTTCTGAGGGACACAAAAAATAGTAAAGTAATAGTGCCGTGCATTTGGGGAGATAAGATGTAACTCAGGGGAAAACCAAACAGTAGTAAAGTGTTTGAGTGACATTTTAATAGAGAGCCATGGAAGAGCTATTTCATGGGGATCCTGGGCTAGTTGCCAAAGCCATCCCATCAACAGTAATTGCTCTGCGTTGGAAAGGGACAGCCATTACTCCAGGCTGTGAGGGTCAGAGACGTAGGGCTTGACCAAGGGAGCAAGTCGGAGCTTGACACAGGCAGGGGAGGGGTCTTTCCTGGCAGGCTAAATGGCGTGGGCAGAGGGCACAGAGGGGAAGTGAATGTGTTCAGGAGAAGCAGAAATTATATGGTAATGTTCAGAAAAGCTCAGGCTTTTGGTTTTCATATTTTATAGATACTCTGAGAGAAACAGGAGAAAAAAAATCAATTCTAAAAGTCTGAATTGTAATGACTGATGACAATTGGCTTTTTTACTGCAGATGTGTTTAAATGCATGTTTTAAAATAAAACTTCAAATAAAATATTGTGTATCTATACTGAGATTAAAAACTATTAAAAACATCAGAATTTTAAAGGCCAATTCTTATACCATTTCTGTGATAGGTCTTTTTGTATCAGGTCTTTTTAAAAAAAAAATCATAGAAGGAAATTTTGCCTTATCCAAAGTGGTTTGAAATACCTCACATGGGAAGCTTTCTCAATGAGAAAACAATTATGTCATTACACTCATGTTTGTCTCATTTCTGTACATTTTAACTTCCTAGAATTAAAGCTTCTTGCTGAGGTAATTTTCCAGAAACCTCCCCAGTCGTAAAACAGAACTTTGGAATGCCACCTTCATTTGGGAAAGCTGGTGGCTTTAGACACCGGGCTTTGTGGTAGTTTGCAATGTGTCAATGGGAGGGGAGCTTGGCTGCATTTTGGCCACCTGCGTACAGCTGGCTTCTAGCAGACAGACCTCCTACAGGCCCACAATCTACAGAACCTGCTTGTCACCCATACCCTAAGTCACTGTTCTTCCGCCAGGTGACTTTGCAAGTGGTTCACACACAGCTTGTCAGCACATGAAGGGAGGAATAAAAATGGCCCCTCAGGGCGGCTGTGACTGCCTTGTCGGTGTCCCCCGGCACTTCTGACCATGCTGGTGTGGCACTGAGATGACTCAGTGGTATTCAGTTATACTCAGAAAGCATTTAGGCAATTTTCCCAAAAGCTGAGCCTGGTTAGCTTCAGAACTCTGCCCTGGCCCTGGCCTTTTAGGAGGGCACAGATCACTGTTTTACAAAGCCCATTGAGATGTAAGCCCACACCCAGAAGTTCATATTTGACTGCTGAATGTACCCCATTGTGGCTTTGTATATGTCTTTGCTGCCAGTGGGTATTCTGTAAAAGGCCTGTTTGTATAAGCTGGTGGAAAGGGTTTAAGTGTGACAGAGTTGCTGGGTTCTGGGGAAGAAAGGATGGAAAAGCAAGGTTTTCAGGGCCCAACCAGAGGAGGCTGGAGATTCGACAATCAGATGTTTGTGGAGAGGAAGGGAAGAGGTGAGCAGGCGCAGCAAGAGACAGACTACGGAGAAGGGAGGGCTGATGGTGCCAGTTCACGGAGGGCCCCCATTGGAGATGGGGCTGAAGAGGGAGGTGAGGAGGACAGGAGTCAGGCGGAGAGACCTACTCAGGTGCTTCTGTGTAGATGGGGTCACTCACTTGCACATGCCTTTCTGGAGGCCCCCTTACTCTCCCATAGGACTCTGGCGCCCTGCGCTTCAGTGGATGAACTGTGGCTTTTATTTTCTGTATTCTAATGCTTTGACATCCAGAGCCTTGTGTACCCTGGAGGGACTGCCCCTTTCAGGGCTAGCCAGTTCCTAGAGATAGTAAACAGCTTGCCCAAGGGCACAATTTTCAAATACAAGCCAACCAAATACTAGAGTCCACACCCCCAACCACCTTCTTTGCTGGGCTCTCATGCTCAGAGTCACTACCCATCTGCCCTAATCCCCCCAGGCCCAGGTACTAGACAACCAGGGACAGACCCTCTTCCCCAGAGCTGCCGAAATAATTCAAGCCATCCGGTCCTAACCAGCTTACCCTGTCTTGTTTGTTCCTTCACACAGAAACCATAGTCAAAGTTCTTGCCTGTAGTTTCTTCCCTCCCTCTGCCTCCTGATGGGCCCTGGTTCATCCCCGTGTGGCCCTCATGGTGCGGTGCTCCCTCCTCTTGGGAACTGTGAGTAGCAAACTATTTTTCAATGGTGACTGTCTTTTGATCTGCTGGCCTCACCATACCTAAATAGTAATAAAGCCTGTCAAAACATTCAGTTCCAAAAACTCTCATGAGGCAGTGCCCTTCCCCAGTCATGGCCCCGTACTCCCAGGCCATCCCTCTGATTGTTCCCTCCTTCTTAGTGTTAGAGATGTTGTCTGGCTGATAAGTAAGTCATTAAAGAAAATAGAAGTGAAAATTGAGTTACGAGGTCGCAAAAGAGTACAATGTTGTCTTGAAAATATATATGTAAGGCTGCAGTGAAAGCTGAAGAATCAGTTTTCTTAGATGTCCAATGTTTGGCTTGGGAGCAGAAAGCAGGTGAAACTAACAAGGAGATGGGAGATCCATTGACCTGGAGAGATCCGGGCCATAAATGGGCTGGGCTTGGGTGGCCATCTTGAGAGCGGCAAGGACAAGAAAAGTCTAACATTCATTGAGTGATTACTATATGGCAGGACTGTTTCAAGGACTTCATAGTATATTTAATCCTCCAACAAGACTCTGAGGAAAACACTGTTATTTCCATTTTAAATATAGGAAGCGGGCCGGGAGGCATTTTGGGAGGCCCAGGCAGGTGGATCATGAGGTCAGGAGTTCGAGACCAGCTTGATCAACATAGTGAAACCCTGTCTCTACTAAAAATACAAAAAATATCTGGGTGTGGTGATGTGTGCCTATAATCCCAGCTACTCAGGAGGCTGAGGCAGGAGAATTGCTTGAATCTGGGAGGCGGAGGCTGCAGTGAGCCAAGATCACGCTACTGCACTCCAGCTTGAACGACAGAGCAAGACTCTGTCTCAAAAAATTCATTCTTCAGCTTTCACTGTAGCCTTAAATGCATAATTTCAAGACAATATTGGCCTCTTTTGTGACCTGGTAACTCAGTTTTTACTTTTATTTTGTTTCATGACTTACTTAGCCAGACAATGACTCTAATATATATTTATATAGAGATGTCTCTAATATACATATATATATATAAAGACTGAGGCCTAGAGATGCTGAGTAATTTGCCTAAGCTCACATGGCTAGCTAAGTGGCAGACATAGGCTTGAAATCCAGGCAATGTGGCTTCAGAGCCTATGCCCAACCACTACTCTGTCTAGTACAGTAGAAATAGCTAGACAGATCCATGTAGATACTTTGGCTCTACCAATTTTAGAGGTGTGATCTTGGCTTACCTCACCCTCTGCCTCCCAGGTTCAAGAGATTCTCCTGCCTCCGATTCCCGAGTAGCTGGGATTACAGGTGCGTGCCACCATGCCCAACTAATTTTTTTGTATTTTTAGTAGAGATGGGGTTCCACCGTGTTGGCCAGGATGGTCTCAATCTCTTGAACTCATGATCCGCCCACCTCGGCCTCCCATAGTGCTAGGACTACAGGCGTGAGCCACCGTGCTCGGCCTGAAAAATACTGCTTCTCAGGTGGGGTGAAGGCAGGCAAGGCTGACATTCAGCCAGTATGCTCTGGTATGCTCATGTCGGTTGCTAAAATATGGATATAGGTCCACATGGGTTGGTAGTTTGATGTTGTCCTCGGCCTTTTCTGGTGGCCCCTGTCACCCAATCACCCAGTTTCCTCTGCAGGGACACTTGGCCCAAGCCAGGCCTCCAGGATGCTGTTTGCAGAGCTCTGGCTGGTGCCCATCCTGGTCCGTGGAAGCCTTTGCTGCCCTGGTTGTTAAACACAGATCACCACTGCAGGCAGCAGCAGCAGAGGAGCTGCGCGGCCCTCAGGCCTCGCTGAAGACCCCAGAACCCTGGGTGTCGGCCAGCAAAAGCAGGAAGCATGTGTGGGCATTCTGCCATTCTTTTACATGCATAGGGATCAAAGGGAAAGCAAGCTAGCTGGGTTTTCCTCCTTCCTTTCTTCCCCTCTCCTCATCCTCACCTTCGAAAAGTGACCTCTTCAGAGGCAAGTTAACATTTCTAGACCCTTAGCAAAAATGAAAATGTCTATGTTTATGAAAGTAATGTTCCAAAGTGGATCTGTGCCATATTAATTTGACCTGAGAGATAAACATCACCTCTTGGGCTCAAGTCAAATTGCATGCGGGCTCTGAACCATAATGCCTTGTAATTACAAGGGCCACTTCTTAAAAGCACCCTACCACAGATTCCATCTGCACTGGGACCACCCGGCCTCATTCCCATTTACTATCAGTCTGGATATGACTGGCTTTGATTGTATCTTGTGAAAACGTAACTGCAGTTTCCTGTGAGCTGAGCCATAACGCCAGGAGACATCTTAACAATCACATTTGAGCTGTCACAGTGGAGCATGGTTAGGTTACTTTGGAGTTTGAGCCAAGGCCTTATCCACTGTGCTACAGGCATTTGGGAGAAGGCTTCTGAGATTTGGCAAACTAAGCTAAAGATTGTTTATGAACCGTATTTATCACACTGCTTTCAGAGAGAAATACCTGAATCGTATTTCCTTTTATATGTAAAACCTGGACAGCTAGCCAAGTAATTCTTCATACAAGTCTTGGGCTGCTTTCTCAAAAATCCTATAATTATTCCATTTTACAGATGAAGAAATGACATTTAGAGACATTGATTTCCTTGCTCAGTGACCGAATGTAAATAAAATCTTTCTATATAATATTCTGCCCTTAATCAAATTGCTTGGAACTGAGGGACATAGATCAATCAAGTAATAGTTCCTAGGAAGTAAAAATCCTTTAAATTTATTTTGACTTTGTTTTTAAAGAGGTTGATTAACTCATCTCCACCTTCTTAATGCAGTGAGAATCTAAGAAATGAGGATGATAAGTTTGTATGTGAAAGCTTGTTATTTACATGTATTGCAAGAACTAGAAAGGGCCTTAGCAATTAGCTAGCCCAGTTTTTCCCAAAGTATATGTCTTAAGGTGTTGGCAGATGTTACGCATTAAAAGAATTTCATGATCAGATAAAGTTCAGAACAGTTGCTTATACAGTTAAACACATGCGTTTACTATAGGGCTATCAGGAGTTTCTTTCTTTCTTTTCTTTTTTTTTTTTTTGAGACGGAGTTTTGCTCTGTTGCCCAGGCTGGAGTGAAGTGGTGCGACCTCAGCTCACTGCAACTTCTGCCCCCCTTGGTTCAAGTGATTCTCTTGCCTCAGCCCCCCGAGTAACCAGGATTATAGGCGCCCACCACCATGCCTGGCTAATTTTTGTATTTTTAGTAGTGATAGGGTTTCACCATGTTGGCCAGGCTGGTCTTGAACTCCTGACCTCAGGTGATCATCCACCTGCCTCGGCCTCCCAAAGTGCTGGGATTACAGTCATGAGCCATTGCACTCCACCTAACAGACTGACATGTTTGGGACTCGGAATATGCTGCTAATGCTTAACAACCAGTTCTCTGGAGTAAAAGCCCTGCGTTTGCAGCAGCCGCTGATTTCTATGGTATAAATATTCCCACTACAGCGGATTCCCAGCTACCAACCTATCAATGATTGTGAAGCTGGGGAGAGATACATAGCAGCACACGTTACACAACACTTCCACAAGACAGATGCAATAGATGTAAACAAGAGCACACCTAACAGTAAAAGGTAGTCAATTAATTAGGAAGTATTGTTCTCGGTAATCATTGCCTTTTTAATAGAATTTATTTAATTGGAAGTTTCTGCAGTTTCAGTTTTAATAATGACCATGTTTAACGATTGGCTCACAAAGCTCCTAGACATTTAACAATTTTTTGCAAGCTGAAACAAGCCAGCTTCAGCACATCACTGCTGATGATCCCCAAAAGGATTGGGTGGGTGGGAGTAGATCATGTGGTGCTCCACAGAATTATTTGACCCAAGACCCTTCCTTCAGGTAGGATTTTATAGTATTTGTGTTCTATAGAGAACACTTCAGAAAGTGCTGATCTAGTCCAACTTTGTCCAATTTTCTCCCCCTAATTTTTCTTCATTTTCAAAGCTCCCCTGGCTTCCTGACTACTTGCTGGGAGCTTAACATACCACACTTCCATGAATTTCAATTCAGTAAGTATTTATTGGGCTCCTGTTATGTACAAAACATTATGCAAAGACTCCAGAGAATTCTAGATGACTGAGGCTTGGTTTCTGTCCTTGGGGGACAAACTGTAGGTCACACACAGAGAACCACGTGGGAAGCAGCATATGCTGAGTGCCCTAGTGCGGTATAAGCCGTAACTTTGAGAGGTTGAAGAAAATGAAATTACATCCAGCTGGAGATGTTACGATGAGAGACACTCAAGTCCAAAGGGGGCCTGACATTTAGCAGTGCCCCTTGCCTGGGACTGGAAGAGGCACAGGTAGACAGAGGGGCCAGCATGTGCGGCCGGTGTGTGTTCCTCTTATTCAAAGTATGTGTACTCACTTGTTTACCACTTCATTCAGCAGGTAAGGATTGGGAGGTTCTGGGGTGAGGCCAGTAAAACCTGTATTTTTAAAACTTTGCATGTGTTCATTACCAGCTACGCTCAGCATCTGCTCATGTACTAGTTAGCTATTTGGGTTTTCTCTTCTGATGAATTGCTTGTTTGTATCTTCTGGCTATGTTTGACAGGCTTTCCTTTCTCCTCCCTTATCAGTTTGCAAGGGTTTCTTGTATATTCTTTTGTGTAAGTTATACACATTTAAAATGTTTCCCCCAAGTCTGTCACTCACATGGTTAATTTGTCTCTGTTGTCTTCCCGCGGCAGTGTAGGGTAGTGGTTAAACCCGAAGGCTCTGCCTTCAGCTCCTAAATTATGGATGTGACCTTGGACAAGTTATTTAACCAACTTGTGCCTGACTCCTCGCTGCTAAAATATGGTAATGACACCTTCGACTTCTTAGGGGTGTTAGGAAGATTAGGTTAATGAACACACATTAACAACTTTGCTTAGTAAATATTAAGCTTTATTCACTGACCCAAAATCTTTAATTTTGATTTCTTTGAATCTGTCAGTTTTTACTTTTCTGGTTTATGTTTTGGGGGGATTTTTGGAAAAATTCTCCAACATTTTCTTCTATTAATTTTATATTTTTACTTTTTTTTTTTTTTTTTTTGCTTGAGGCAAGGTCTTGCTGTGTCACTCAGGCTGGAGTGTAGTGGTATGATCATGGTTCGCTGCAGCCTCAACTCTGGGCTCAAGCGATCCTCCCATCTCAGCCTCCTGAATAGCTGGGACTACAAGACACACGCCACCATGCCCAAATAATTTAAAATTTTTTTTAGAAATTAAGGTCTTACTATGTTGCTCAGGCTGGTCTCAAACTCCTGGCCATAAATGATTCTCCTGCCTCAGCCTCCCAAAATGCTGGGATCATAAGGATGAACCACTGTGCTCAGCCCATTTTTCCTTTAATGGTGTGAAGTAGGCCTCTAAATGTATTATTCTTCATGTAATGAGCCAACACCATTTCGTAAGCAGTATAGCTATGATTTCTTTTACTTTTAATTCTATTTTCTCCAGTATGAATATTAAATATATTACATGTATATATTAAAACTGCTGTCTCATCTTTCTTTGATCCATATTTGACTAGTGTATCCTTTTTCCATCACTTCAACCTTTCTATATTTTTAAAAAACATTTCTCTTGGAAGTAATAAGTAATATTAATTATGAATAAGCTATTACTACTACTACTAATAATAAATCCTAAAAGTTTCTTTTTATCTGCTTTAATTCTGACATTTTATTAATAACATGTATAACATGAGATATAATGATATATAATAATCATCATAGAATGCATAATAAATGTTTCTGCCATCTGATTTCATGTTTTCCATTTACCTTAGCTTCTTTTAGTTTATTCTTCTTTCCTATTTTCCACTGGCCATATCAAATCTTCTTTTGCTTGTTTGAAAGTTGTACCTTGTAGATTACCCTTATGAGACTATCTCAGTATTATCTATTCTTTAAACAAGTATTATAAAATTCTCCTCTGAAACTTTATTAAAGTCAAACATTAAATTGACTTTAATACAAGTAAAACTTTGTTCAGTTTCTCTCATAAATATATGCAAATTAAAGCCACAATTGGCTGGGTGCGGTGGCTTATGCCTGTAATCCCAGCACTTTGGGAGGCCAAGGTGGGCAGATCACGAGGTCAGGAGATCAAGACCATTGTGGCCAATATGATGAAACCCCGTCTCTATTAAAAATACAAAAATATTAGCCAGGCATGGTGGCATGTCCCTATAGTCCCAGCTACTTGGGAGGCTGAGGTAGGAGAATTGCTTGAACTTGGGAGGCAGAGGCTGCAGTGAGCTGAGATTGCACCACTGCACTCCAGTCTGGGTGACAGAGTGAGACTCTGTCTCAACAAACAAACAAACAAATAGATAAATAAAACCACAATCAAATATAATTTTTTAACCTCAAAAATTGATAAAATTTAAAAATTTGATAATATCCAGTGATGGGGAGGGTGGCTGGAAACAGCCACTGTTGGTGGGGGCATAAAGTGGTGCAAAAATTTTGGCAGTAATTTGACAAATATGTATTAGAATTTCAAATGCACATGCTCTTTGACCCATCATTTTTATGTACAGGAATGCATCCAATGGATAAGGACTTTTATTGAAACGTTGTTTGTTGTGGTAAAAATCCATACACTTTTCAACCTTCTGTACTATTTGAATTTCTTACTATGAACATGTATCACTTTTATCATTAGAAACATACTATATAAAAATTATACATACAATTTACATATAGTGCCTTTGTATATATACTTTTATATAGTGTATATATATAGGTGTTTGTATATACTTGGAAAGGAGAGAAATGTAGAGATCTCACAAAGCCAAACAGAATTTCTGATGTCAAAAATTTGGGAATCTTTAACCTAATGTATCACTTTAATCATTTTCTAAATAATATTGTATCTCATTGAAATAAAAATGGGGTCTTCTCTACTCTTGTATCATCTTTCATCTGATTCTTCAAGAATTCAACATATGGTTTTTCTCAATTATTTCTATAAGTGGATTATCTAAGCTAGGAAGAAGTTAAATAGCTTAACTAACTTCCCGCAGTGAGTTAATGCAGATGTCGGTAGAGCCCTAAGCTCTGATTGAGAGGTGCACTCATCTAAGAGAAACATCACTGAGGTAACAGTGATTTTCATTTCTCAGTCATTGCGTAGTGTTTTGTATATCTGTACCAGGAGGAATAAACTCTATCAGGAATTTATCAATAAATTTCATTTATTTTTAATTTAATAGACTGCCTCAGTCCATTTTTTGTGTGGCTACAACAAAATACCTCAGACTGGGTAGTTGATAAAGAACAGAAGTTTATTTCTCATGGTTCTGGAGCCTGAGAGTCCAAGATCAAGAAGCCAGTAGAATTGGTGTCTGGTGAGGGCTGCTGTCTGCTTTCAAGATGGTGCCTTGTTGCTGCATCCTCTCCAGGCGAGTAACGTAATGTCCTCACATGGTGGAAGAGGAAGAACGGGAAGAGAGTTCTCCCTTCACCCCTGAGTCATTTGTAAGGTGCTAATGCCATACATGACTTAATCACCTCCCAAAGGTCACACCTCTTAATATCACCACAATGGGGATTAAGTTTGAACATGGATTTTGGTGGAGAAACGAAGACTCAAACCATAGTGTGGACAATTCAAACTGACCAGTCATCTACATGGCTTGGTAATCAATGAGATTCGACAATTTTACTGGCCTTGTCTTAGAAAGAATTGCATAATATTCCATGAAAATTTTGCAATGCATTTTTTAAACAGGCCTAGAGAAGCCTTAGAATGAAAGCAATGGGAAGCATGGGTTTGGAATAGACAGACCTGTTGAAGCCATGTTCCTGAGGTCTGGAAGCAAGGATTAGGTGATGGAATTTGCAGACTCAAGAGGGCTTCAGAACAGGGAATCTAGGCAGCCCCCACTCCCAGCTTTGATTTATGGTCTGTTCAAACGAAACATCTTGCATCCTGAATGTCACTTTGGCTGAAATTCACAAGAGTAGCAATTCTTAATCCAAAGCAATCAAGAAGAATTTGCTCAGTGGTCAAACAGCATTTTTCTACTTGGAAACCATGAAGGTCCACTGTTGCACAATATTCTTGAGCAAACAAGGTAAAGGTGTCTACAGGGAAGAGGAAAACCAGTAAATGTACCAGAGTAGGCCGGGGTCAGAACAGTTCATTCACCTTGCAGCTGCCATTCCAGTCTAGCCCCAAGGTGGCAGATTTAATTTTGGTTAATTCTCAACTTTTCAGGAATATATTATTCACTACTTCTTCTATGCCCCCAAAACACTTAGTCCACATTTTCGTTAACATCTTAGCCATATTCTATCCTTGTTAGTAATTTATTCACCTATTTTCACAAATAGACTTTAAGCCCTTGAGACTGTGTAGAGTAGACTGTGTCTTCATCCTTATATTTTTCAAAGCCAAATGGAATGCCTGGTACATATTAGGTACTATATATTGTCTAAAGAATGAAGGTATAAACCAATGACTGAAGACTACCTGTATTCTGATTATGCAGTTACAAGATACTTTGAAAGAATAAATATAATATTCACCAATGAAAAGATTCAAAACAGGTGTGTGATACAATGTTAGAAGACAAGACACAGCAAGGGGCTTTTTTTTGGCTCAAAAAGAAAAAAAATACATCATTATCTTTATATTTGAACAAATCAAGAGCAATTTTCGTTCTGATTATTCATTACCTAAACTCCTGGCCACCTGGGTGACTGGAATGTCAAAGGCATACAAGTTTGCATTATTTAAAAATATTTTCTTAAAGCTCTTTGGGATATTAGTAAGGTCACAGAAAAAGCCAGTGTCACAGGTCAATTTAAATCCTCTCTTTTTGTCCATAAAACTTTCCTATATGAAAGGAAATCATTTGAATTCTTACCCACCTTGAATCATTAACTCCAATAATTTTTTTACCAAATGCACTTTTTTTTTTTTTTTTTTGAGGCTGGATCTCGCTCTGTCACCCAGGCTGGAGTGTAGTGGCACGATCACAACTCACTGCAGCCTCAACTTCCTGGGCTCAAACAACCCTCCCACCTCGGCCTCACAAGTAGCTGGGACTACAGGTGTGCACACCTGGCTACTATTTTAATTTTTCGTAGAGACAGGGTCTCATTATGTTGCCTAGGCTGGTTTTGAACTTCCAAGCTCAAGTGATTCTCCGACCCTGGCCTCCCAAAGTGCTGGAATTACAGCCATGAGCCACCACACCCAGACTGAATGTACATTTCTTATTTCCAATTAATTTAATGAACAATATCGTGCCAATTATAATGGATCCCTAAGTTTCAGTCACTCCTACTATTCATTTATATAATGGCAACTTAGAAGGCAAATTTATATACTAATAGCATATTCACAGGCCTCTGTGTCGAAAGGAACTTGTATTTCAAATGAGAGGCAAAACATCTTTTTTCAAACCAGCAGGGAGGAATTAATTTGAATTAATGGGATTTTAGGAACGAACCTTTAGACAATTGGGTGTAATTGGTTAGTAATTTTTAGAGTTGGAAATAGTTGGATCAAAACTTCCAAGAGAGAAAACTCTGGGCTAGAGGAGTAATGTTCCTTAGTCTGAGATTCAGTATCAACATTGCACTGCTTACTCATCAAAGGGATTTGAGGATGGGGGCGAGTGCAGAAGACAGTAACAGACGCTTGCCACACAGCATCTCAGAAGGTCAAAGTTAGGACTGAGGAGAAATAGACGAAATCAAGATCGCGATCAATAAGGTTAGGTACTTTTATTTCTTAGATGAACTTATGAGAAAAGACTGATACGGACCTAAAGGAGACAAGAGTGGGGCCTGGGAAATGAAACAGAGAAAAGGGTACCTGTTTCTAGGGATCAACGGACTGTCCCTCACCCCCCAATTTAGGGGTGGTTTGAAAAATAAAAGAAGCACTTTGAGTGGTAGTCCTTGAATTCCCAGTGGGGACCAAGGGCTCCACCCAACATGAAAGGATGCTTTGTGATGTAACTAGCACTTTGACATGCCCGCTGCAAGACTATTCTGTTTTGTTAAGATGCTGGTCATTTTCTAGATGGGAACATCAAGCTGCTTGTCTTTCTAGATTTTGCCTGCCAAAGGACTGCCATCTCAAGGCAAGAATATTTCTCCCGGCCTGAGACTCTACTAAGCTTAGGGCCCTCCAGGTGGAAGGGGAGGGATGAGTTTCCAGAACTGTTCTTAGCTAGTGAGACAGAACAGGGACCCCTCTTGGGGACTTGCAGCCACTAAACCCCACAATAAGAATGTAATTAAAGGAAAATCTTGAGTTCCTTCAAGGGAAATTGCAGGCACCTAGCTAGCCCTGAGAAGTAAATGAGCAGCTTGACAAGAGGGCTATAGTTGCTTAACCAGTATCCAAGGAAGTTAGAATCATGAAATGTTTGGTTCCTCTATGGAAACTAAAGACAACATCTTAACCTATGTCCCTTAGTTGTTTTTCAGAAACCTGGACCCCATTCCCCGCAGTGGATCTCCTCCAGATAAGGGGGAACCAAAGGCTAAACTCTTTGTTCTAAATTTCTTCCTGAGAGGCCTGCAGGAGGTCACCCTGCTGGGCCAGAACATTCTACTAATCCCACATGTTTAGATGACGCTTTGCTTTCTTAACGAATTGCAAATCAGAAAATCTTTGAATCCCTTATGATCTATGGGGTCTTGCTTGGAGATGTCCTGCCTTTTTTGGTCAAGCCAATGTATAGCATCCACGTATTGATTTATGACTTTGCCTGCAACCTCTGCGTCCCTGCCTTAAAAAACTCTTACCTGTAATCCATCTGGAGGTTTGAGTCTTAAGCATTCGCTGCCAATTTCCCTTGCTTAGCACCCTGTGAATAAACGGCTTCCTTTCTCCTGTTGCAAACCTCAGTGTGGATATCTGGTCTTACTGCGCTGGGCAAGCAGAGTCTAGTTTGGTTTGATACTACTAGGGGCAGGGAGAGTGTGTGTTCCTACTGTAGCCACAATAAGACCCCAGTGCTTGAGGTGACTTGGAGGAGTCCCTTGCAACTGAAGGAGTTGGACGAGAGCGGGCATGTTTGCATGGCACCATTCCTGATGTCCAAATTATATTTGTTGATGGAGACTGAATTACATTTAACTGACCTTCCTGCCTTTTCCTCAGAGATGGAACCTGTGAGAGAATTGTTGTTGCTGTTACTGATGATGATCAAGATATTTAAATCGAACTGCATTTTAAGGTTTTAGTCCTTTATTTCATAACAACCACCGTGAGATAAATAGGTAGCTACAGCTGTACATTCCAGCTAAGGTAGCCTCCCAGTTTCCCAGAGGTTATCTAGGCATGCAAATTAAATTTAGCTGAATGCAAACGCACTTTCCTGCGTTGTTTCAATGCCCTGCATGTGAAAAAAAAAAAAAGAGAGAGAGAGAGAGAGAGAGAGAAAGACAAAGAAAAGGCCTTTAAACATTTTCCATCTTTCTAGATTTTCTATATCTTTCTGACTGGGGTAGTTCAAATTAGTATAATTCTAAGATACTATTTTAGATCACTTCTTCAAGTCAGTGCTTTTAAGACTGATATTGTCAAGAGCAAAGGCTAAATCTGATACATTTATTCAGTGTTGAAGCTGCTGAAGGCCCTGTAACAGAGCCTGGAACTCACTCAATGGTTTGTTGGATTTTTTTAAGTGTGCCTGGTCTTATAGATCCAATTGCCCAGTTCAGCCAATGATTCTGCCATTAATCTAATCCCTTTTGGAATTCTCTTATTTAGGAATTTCCATCCTAGACCAAGGCATGTGGTTTGAAAGATTTATTGGTGGCAAACTTCGGTTTTGCGAGAGAATCTGCTATTTAGAAAATGCAAAAGGCATCTGGTGCCCAGTCTGGTAAATAAGTTGAGTAATCTAACTTTTTAATCTCATTCATATGTGATTAGAAATGAACAAGACTAATCTTCTGATGCATTTCTCCATAAACTATTATCTAAAAGCAATTCCAAAACAGAAATTCCACAGACATTTTGAAGAATGGTGGTACCACTGGAATATGTGTATATCTAGGTGGGCAATCGCCTTAAATGGAATTGCATTCCCATTATGCATATTTTTAAAAAATCTTATGAAGCTTTGAGACTAAAACACAAAATTCCAAGTGGTCCTTATTGCATATTCACAGGCGCTGCCTGGAGTAGGCGCGATTGCTGTGATGAGCTTGAGTCCGTGGCCATTCTCGCAGAAAGGGTGGTGCTAGTACCTTGGCTTCTTGTGCCAATTATGTTTTTACTGGAATTGGAGTAACGAGCTTCTGTGCTACCTATTAACTTCCTACATGCTGAGATGAGAATAGCTTGAAGCTGTGGAAAAATGCTGATATACTTAAAAGAAAGAACCAAAAGAGCCATATAAACAAACCTCAGGGAAGTTTAACCAAGAAATTACTGCCAAATAAATCTGCAGCCGGTCAAAATGCTGAATATTTTATTTTGAAAAGGAACTATATTTTTAGTCTCTGCCATGCATGTCAACACTCCACTGTAATAATAAACTAAACTATTCATTAAAAAACAAAGATGGAAGTGACCTTTTTGACAAACCCAATTAGCTGCCCCATGCATTAGTGGAAGCAGAAATGCACCAGTGACTGCTGGATCACAAACACCAGGTCGGGACATGTGCAGGTCATACCAAGGAAGAAAAAGCATCTACCGTCAGGTGGGAGTTCCACCACAACTGTTGGCTTCTGTGGGCCCTTCCCACAGGAACAAAAGATGAGGTGAAAAATAAAAGTAAACTCTGGTCATGTTTCACGGCAGTTCAGTAATCTTTTCTTCTCTCCTTTCTCCTTTAGTGTTCATTTTATTGAGCTCACTGTTGTGAAGTGTTGTGTTGTGTTGTAAGTGAAAGTAAGGTTAAGAGCAATATGTATCCATCTTAGATAATTTGGAAAATAAGCCACTAATAAAAAATAAACTAAAAATTACCCATTCCCCACCATTCAGAAATAATCACTGTTGACATTTTGATATATTGCCTTCTTCTTTAAATGCATTATAGGCAAATAATTTAAAATACAATTAGGAGGATGCGTATGATTTTGTCTTTTTCCCTTAGCATATTATAAACATTTTTCTATGTTAGTAAATAGTCTTCAAAAAGATAATTTTTAAAGGCTGCATAATAGCCAACCACATGCATAGAACATAAATTTGTCATTGGGATTCTTATTAATAGATACGCTGCTTCTTTTCACTTATGTTAATACATATCTATAATGAGTACCTCTTTATAACGTTTTGTGTACTTGTATTAGTCTGTTTTCACACTGCTAATAAAGACATACCAGAGACTGGGTATTTTATAAAAGAAAGAGGTTTAACGGACTCACAGTTCCACAAGGCTGGGGAGGCCTCACAGTCATGGCAGAAGACAAATGAAGTGCAAAGGGACATCTCACATGCATGGCAGAAGACAAGAGAGCCCGTGCAGGAAAACTCCCCTATATAGAACCATCAGATCTCGTGAGACTTATTTACTATCACGAGAACAGCACAAGAAAGTCCTGCCCTCATGATTCAATTGCCTCCCACTGGGTCCCTACCATGACACGTGGAAATTATAGGAGCCACGATTTGAGATTTGGGTGGGGACACAGCGAAACCATGCCTGTACTGTTATGATTGTTTCCTTAGTGTGCATTCTAAGGAGTGAAATTCCTAAGTCAAAGGGATTATGTGCATGTTTTAGCTAATAAGTTTCTTGTTAAAAATAAATTATGCTTCTACATAAATAAATATTGAAAACTACTGTAATAACTATTCTCCCCAATTTACTTTTCTTTTAAAGATAAGCATTATCCCTTGAACCTCAGGATCATTAGTTCCATCTCTATTGGGTGCCTCCATATAAAACCAAATATGATATGCAGGTTCTCTGACATGGATAATTTGTCTCTCACTTCACTGCCTGCCAGAAGGAACATGGTGGAATTTGCTAAGGGATTCAAATGTATACCCAAGAAATGTTGCAAATATGTTTGGGGTGCCTGAAAAGGTCAGTCTCCATCCTTAGACAGGTGTCTACATAGACTGCTGAACAATGGGGCTGGGCATTTTATTTTTATAACAGGTAGATCAGGGGTATCTGACTTTACCTAAAGGACTCAGATAGAAACCACAAAAGTTTGACTTAAGTGGCTGAGAGACTGTTATTCCATAAAGGTGATTTCTTCTAGAAGACTGAGCTGCAGCAGCATTTTTGGGCCATGAGGACTGGTGAGGAAGCAGAGAGAGCCAGAGGCAATCTGCAAAGGAAGCCAGAGGAGGGAGAAAAGGCACAGGAGGAAGCGGAGAGACCATTGGGGTGGGAAGGGAGAGAAAAATAGAGCAAGCAAGTGTTTAGTTACCAAAACATTTGATTTCCTGTGTATACTCTTCACATTTCATGAAATACTCCTCTCATCTTGCAATAAGTTCCCTTTTACTCAAGCTGACCGAAATGTGAGCAAGTTATCCTGACTCAAATAGTGGGACTGATGTTGATCAATCTTTCCACTGTGGCAATCTCAGGCACATGCTCTTTGTTATATGGCTAGGTGCTGGTCAGTATATGTTTTTTTAAAAAAACAAGAATGTATAACTACTGAATGTACCTTAATTTGAAAATGTTATTTTGTCTTCCCTGTAGATAGGTCATATTGGTCAGACCACATGCTGACATGTGAATTTGTTCCCACCAAATGAGTCAGTTGAGATTTTAAAAAGCAAAAACAAAAAACCCCAACACCTCCCAATTGTTCTGGAGGATAAAAAAAATGAGCTAGTTGGTCTTATTGGCTTGTACTAACAAAAAATAACCCAAGAAACCTGGCTTCATTATGTTTAAAACAATAACATTAGCTGTTTCTGTTATCCCAGTGGGAACAGAGTCATAATAAACCGCACATTGTCTCGATTGGTGTGATTTTAACCTGGTAGTGGGATAAAAAAATGTTTGCTACATGGTCCAAAGTTGAAATGGCAAGAACAAAGTTCCTTCTTATTCACATTTTCCCAAGAAGCTCTTTGTGCATAGAAAAGTGTGAGCCTGGAATGAGACAGCTGAGACACACTTTGAGGGATGTCAGCCCTGCTCATTGCTGCCTAGATAACTAATATACTAGAATTAAGACAAGACTCTGGAGTGGCTTTGGCTTTTGCTTTTATTTTGGAATAGCAAAATATATAGATGAGGAGAAGATGATGCAATTTTTGTAGGAGAAAAGAGTGAAGGGGCAGGGTGAGGAAACAAAAACAAGCAGAAGCTGTTGCTTCTCTTTTCCCATCTTCTTCCAAAATTGAAATGCTATGGTATCTTAGGCACAGTTTTCTGTAAAAAGGCGCAGGGATGGTGTCTTAATCTGTTTTGGGCTGCTATAAAAGGACACCCGGAGGCTGGGTATTTTGTAAAGAACAGACATTTATTTCTTGTCGTTCTGAAGGTGGAACATCCAGGATTGAGGGGCAGGCATCTGGTGAGGGCCTTCTTGCTGTGTCATCCCGTGGCAGGAGCAGAGGGTCAAGAGAATGTGAACACATGGGAGAAAGCAAGCAAGAGAGGGCCAAATTCACTTTTCTAATAAACCCACTCTCACAATAATGAACCTACTCCCATGATAGCAGCATTAATCCATTCATGAGGGCAGAGCTCTTAGGACTTAATCACCTCTTAAAAGTCCCACCTCTTAGCACTGTTGCATTGGGGATTAAGTTTCCAACACATGCACTTTGGGGGATACATTTAAACCACAGCAGATGGCGATTTACATGTGGGAGGATCATGAGGAAGCACTGTTGGAAACAGCGTCTGTGAGGAAGTAAATGAAGCAGGGCTGGGAAAGGCAGAAGTGAAGCTGCAATACAACTACAACAGAGGTCTCAGCTGATCCCCTGGTTTCTGGAGCCGGGCTGTCCCTTCAGATTTAGCTCAAATTGAGGCAAGGAGAGTGGGCCTTCTACTCTGCATCATCTACCAGTCATTGCATGTGGGTTGCTCCTGTGTCTGAAGCAGGAGACAGAACCCTGGGCAAAGCAGCTTCCGTCTGCTGAGAACTTTTCCTGTGGAGGTTCAACGGTGAGCTATCGGCAGCCAGGGCTCCTGACAGCCAGAAGCAAATGCCTCGTCCAGGGGGATCTGAGCAGCGCACCACAGTAGCCACTGGAGTCCACACCTCCCACTATTTGGGGCCACTTGCTTCATATAGTAAGTTTATCCAAACTGTGATAAGCTCCTCCAGGGTTCCTGGATAAATCTGCCAAAGGTAGGTTATTAGGATAAAATTAAGCCCCTGCTATTGCACTTGGTCCTGAGGTTTCAATTTATACACATTGTCTCTCCTATGACCCATTTTTGATTCCCTTCACCTTTGGTTGAGGTGGGTTGTCTGGTGTGAGCAGACTTCATTCCTGAAAGGTCTGAGCCCCTGGCCACAATTCCCTGCTTAGGCTGTGGCTGGGGCATTTGCCCATTTATCATCACTGAAATGAAGCTAGAAAGTATAAAGGGACGCTTCATTGTATCACTCAGGTGCCCAAAATATTCCTTCCTGCCATATTGTATCATTTCAGTCCCACCTCTGATAACCTGGGTCACTTTACCCAGACGATTTACAGCATCAAGGATGATGACCTTTTCCTTGTCTGCTAGTCTCTTAGCATGAGGCTGTTCAAGTAACTGGGTGGCAGCTACAGTTTACGGTTAACTGATTCTTACTTTGTTACCTGGTGGAAGCATTGCCCTCTGGGAATCAGGATCTTTAGACCACAGAGCCAAGTATTGCAGGGATGGGCAGTTTCAAGTCCCCATGCTGGAGTTGTGATAAACAGGGCTGCTCCTACTTCCACCTCTTGGTTCCTGGACCTGTGTTATAGATTACATCAGGGGACATGGCTCAGTCATGTTTATTGATTTAGGATGTGTTCAACATTCTGGAGAAGAGTGCTCCATACTTGCAGAGTGTCACTTCTAAGCTAGTGCCTCAGCTGCACCTTCAAAAAGCTGTTTAATTTTTATCAGGCACAAGTTTTCTAGGTGGTACTGTGTGTGGCAGAACCAGGGGATCCGTGGTTATGTGCCCACTGCTGTACTTGCTTTGCTGCATAGTAAGACCCTTGTCCAAGATGATGTTAAGCAAGATCCCAAATCCATTAGACCAACATTCGATAAGGACTGTGATTGTGGTGATGGCTGAGGCTTGGCAGGCAGGAAAGCAAACTGGTACTTGAAGCACATATTTGCACTCAGTCAATATGAATGGCTGCTCATTCCTGGGTAGAAATGGTCCAGTGATGTCAACTTGTCACCAAGTGGCTGATCTCTTTGAGGGATGGTGCCAAATTGGGGGCTCAGTATTGGCTTTTTTCCTGCAAGGTTGATTGCAGCAATAGCAGCACTATTGGGCCCGTATATAGCCTCCATGTCTGCCCCATAGCCTCTGTCCATAAGCCCATTGTGCCAACACTTGGCATAACTGACGACAGAAGCTGGCTGTTGTCAACGGGTCAAATTATTCCATCTCCTTGGTCGTTTAGTGAGCCTTCTATGATGAATGTTCTGTGATGGACATTAACATGGGCAACAAAGTCCCTCCCACATGGTTTCTGCTCCCCTGTGTTCATCTGCAGCCTCTTCTCCAGATCCCCTTGTTTCTGACCTTCTAAACTTTATTTTGACAGATCCAACCAACCAGTTATATGGTTTGTCACCGTTCATGAAGCCACCTATCATCTTGACTGGAGCCACTCTCTTACCATGTCATGGATGATTACGTGTGCTGCCCAAAGCCCTGCCCACTGGGACATCCCTCCCTACTGCTGCTTTCAGTGCCATTTGTGAGAGGGGCTGTGACACAGCATCACCCATTTTTAGCTTGCACCCGCTAAAAAACATCCATTGGTGAGCCCTGCTCAGCTTCCTTGAGCTGCTCATAAGTGATCCCCCGTCCCCATGCAGCCGAATTGGTGAGCTCGGGGAGAGTGCATGTGCCACACTGTTGGATGTCATATGGGGTTGGGTCACCTCTTCATGCAGCTTTGAGTGCTTTGATCCTGCTGTACCACTTCCATCTTACGGCATATTGCTGCTGGGTTTGCCACTGGGCTTCTTAGTGAGGCTTGCTCCCTTCTGAACAGCTCTGTCCTCGCTGCTCAGGTGAACAGGCTTTTTGGCTATGTGTGGAAAATCTATTCTGGCATGCTCACGTCTACAAGCCTCTTCTCTCCTTCACTGTTTGCTGCAGCAGGTCTAGCTTTCCTCCTTCATTTATTGCAAATACGTTTTCTAAGAGGCAGAGAGCCTCCTAGCAGCATATCAGCATCACCTTCTGGAATCCTTGCAAGAGTGTTGAATTTTGAATTACAAGATGATGCTCCCATATCAATGAGCCCTCCCTCCCTGATCAGAGTTTATCTTGTCTTCCTTGACCCAGCACCTTGGAATCCAGTTCCATGCATGTCCCCCAATCCCCAGCTCTAGCTAGCACTGGTCAGCTAGGTCCTGTGGGTTTTTTAAAGCATAGAGACCCTGTCCTGCCTGAACAAGCTCAGCACTTCCCACGCTGGCTCATGTGACCTGATCCTAGTTGCTGGTGTGATTTCCAGGCAGACAGATGAGAGTAGATCCTGAGAGGCTCATGTGCTGTCTTTAAGTTAGAGGACCCGGTAGTGTCTTCAAGCAAGAGGTCAATGACGGTCTTATAGAAGGCAGTAGGCTACTTCTGCGATCCCAGAGCAACGCAAAGCCTGGGGATTTTTAAGGTTCTTGAGTGCATCAAGCCAAATATTCACAGAGCAACTGTTAGGGTCCCCCACATACTCTCAATTTTTTATAAGTAGAATCATATGATTTTTTTGCAATTCTGTATCCTTTTTCCATTCAAAAATATTTCCAGGATATCTTTCTATGTCAACACACGTACATTTATGTTAGGTTGAACTATATGAAAAGACTGATAATCAAACGTTTTGAACCTGCAAAAACAGCACTAGAGTTTAATTTAATGGAACTTATGGAACTTGTTTTTCCTGCAGAATTCCTATTTTGGTTAATGGCTGTTCCACTTCTCCAGTTGCTTAGGCCAAAAAACTTGGAGTCATTTTTCCCCCTCCTTACTCTTTTCTCATACCTCTAATCCAATGCGTCAGCAAATTCCATCTCCTCTACCTTCAAAATGTACCCAGACCTTACTTGTACTGCGTCACTTTCATGGCTACCACTCTGAATCATCATTTCTCACCTGGGTTATTCTAATAGCCTCCTAACTGGTAACCTTTCTACTGCTTTTATGTTCTTTCTAGCAGTACTTTAAAAAAAATTTTTGTTTTTTGTAGAGATGGGGTCTTTCTAGGTTGACTGGGCTGGTCTCAAACTCCTAGCCTCAAGTGATCCTCCAACCTCAGCCTCCCAAAGTGCAATGCAATTGCAGATGTGAGGCACCGTGCCCAGCCCTTTCTACCCATTCTTAACAAAGGAGCCAGAGGGATCCTGTAAAACATAAATAGATCATGGCTATTGTGTGCTCAGAATCGCCCAAAGATCTCCCGTGTCACAGAATAAAAGCTAAAGTCTATGACAAACCCTTTGTAACCTGGCATCTCTGATCTTAGTGCTCCCCTAGTTTACTTCTCCGCTGCTCACTTTCTCTTCTTATTCCACCAGTCTCCTTTCTGTGCCTGGGCACATCTGGCTTGCTCGTGCCTTAGCGCCCATGCATCTACTGTTTCATAAGCCTAGAAGGCAGCTTATCCTGGTATCCACGTGGCTCTCCCTTTTCTTCTTCTTCACAGTTTTACTCAAATGTCACCTTCTCTCATCTCCCTATTTTAAATGGCATCCTTCTAGTCCCCTTCTCTGCTTTATTTTTCTCCATAGTGCTTCTCGGTGTTCAACATATAATATATTTTCCTTACTTATTTTGTTTACACTCTCTCTCCACTAGAATGTAAGATCAAGCTGAACATTTTGCCCGCTTTGTTTACCTCTGAAGAAATTGAAATAGTGCCTGACATACAGTAACCACTGAAAAAAATAATATGTTGAATGAATGAATGAATGAATGAATGGATCATTCTCAATGACTTCATCATCTTTACAGATCTTAATTTAGCCAGTTCACTCACTGGTGGACATTTGTTTTGATTTGTTTTCATTATGAAAAAAGCATCCTCAAATATCCTTGTGAAAACATTTTTGGGGACAATCTTCTAATCCCAATGGAACTCACTTTTCCTAAAAGAGAAAATGAAGTTGAATAGCTACAACAACACTTATAAACAGAACATTGTTATGACTTTATCTTAGGGCTACAAAGCTTGGAAAAGACACATGAGAATATAGATGTCAACTGAAGAACCGCAAATAAATTTCTTTCTCAAAACGTCTAGGTGAGGTTTGTGTGAAGGCATGCTGAAATACATGAAGGAAGTTAAGAGAAAAGTTCTTATCTTTCTCCTGTGTACAATCCATCTTCCCTCTTCGTTATTTACTGTCTTGGCAACAGTGGAGAAACTCTAATTTAACTTTGACTCCTCTTTAATCCCCACACCGCACTCCATCATAGGGTGTCATCTTAGTGTGTGAATTCTGGTGCTTATTATCTCTTACATTTTTCTTTTCCGTATTTCCCTTCCCAGTCCCTGCCTACCCTATTTATCTCTCACCTTAGCTGAATCCCTGCAAAGCTAAAAGCCAAAAGAAAAGGCAAAAGAATCATTTCCCCAAACTATTTTCCCAAATTCTGTACCCAGAGGGATTCTAACCTGGAAACCTCCTTGCAGAATGAAACAATGTCACCCGGGGTCTGGAGCACATTGGGGTTAGGTCACTGAGAAATGTTTAAATTAAAGTAGGACTGGGCACAGTGACTCATGTCTGTAATCCCAGCTACTCAGAGGGCTTGAGCCCAGGAGGTCGAGGCTGCAGTAAGCTGTCCTCACACCACTGCACTCCAGTCTGGGCAACAGAATGAGATCCTATCTCTGAAAAAGAAAAATGTTGCCCCAACTGCATGAGTGATTTTGTTTACGAAAACATGCGAGACATTTTTGGGGGACCCCAGGAAATATTTCGATGGAATTTAGAGGTACCCAAGGTCTTGCACAAGCAGGTAGGGGTAATAAGTGATTACATGGATTAGTGCTGTTACTGTAACAACATCTGTGTACCTCCGGTGAGGTCTGCATTAGCTAGAGACAAATGCAGTGACATTTTGCCTCTTAAGCTAGCAACCAGCACTGAATTGTTTTTTATTTGTCAGCCCCTGCTTGTCAGAAACAATTGGAAACTCCCTCACCCGTAGTTTCAAGATGTTTGTAAATTTTCTTTTTCGTTTTAGGTACTTTATAGTCTAAGAATAAATTTTATCTCCGGCTCATCCTCTAGACAAGTGTCTAATGCCTTTGTGAATTTCTAATTCAGAACATTAATTCCCCCCTCTGAGTTAGCCTTGTATAAACAAATGATTATAGAAACGATAGAACAAATGTCAAAGTAAAATATTAAAGGGTACAGAATTTCACAAATGAAAAGACACAAAAGTGTTGCAATCTGGGTGGGGCAGAGACTTGGAGAGGAGTGTGGGTATGCAGAAAAGCATTTTGAAAGTATTTCAGCAAGTGATTGGGTAAGAAGACAGAGTCTAAGTTTAAACCAGGGCTTGGCTTGTTGGCCTGTGGCTTGGGCAGTATCATCTGGTCAGCAGTGGCCAGTCCAATGTCAAAATCTCTAAGTGGACACATCCTAGCTCCTGTGGCCAGCCAGAGGTGCTAATGCTTGTCTTCACCGGGCAAGTTGGTAAATCCAGAATAAAAATTCTGATGTAATATTGCTATTGTTATGTAAGACATGTATTTGTAGGGATTGTATGAATGTAATAAGTTTTGTCATTTACTATACTACTTTAAATATGCCTTATCTGATTTTAAGATATGTGAGATTAAAGTAATTGACTTTATTATGTTTTAAAGTTTATTAAAGTTATAATATAGTTTGAATGCTAGGAACGAATGTTCTCATTAAATTTATTAAATCTGCATGATAGGCGTTTGAGCAATTCAGATATATTAAATACCTAATTGTAGTTCAAAGTGTTTAAGAAAATTTTGTTAGTTATTTCAGAGAGAAAACTTGGTTTTTAACTTGGTTTTAAACATTTATCAAGAAACGTGAAAATAGCTGTTCTTATTTTTGGACAATTGCTGTATTTCTAAATAAAAAAGGAAGAAGATTTAAGTGTTCAAAAAAATGGAGATTTTCTTAATTTACAGCTTTAATAACATGAATACTATAGTCAATGATTGGGCAAGCAGACCGAATCTTTCTTTCTGGACATAAAACCTCTCGTTTTTAAGAAGTCCATTGATGATTCCCATTGTGATATCAGAGATACAGAGTAACTTAGGTGCTTGAGATAGAAAAAGCTAAGGGGAAACCTTAGTAAGTTGTCATTGTTTTTTAAAATCCCTCTCCAATATCCAGATTAACATAGTCTTTGTTCTCTTTGTAATCTTCACATCGAAGCATGCCTTTTATTCATCTTTGCTTCTTCCCTCCTTGGGGATACCATCAGACAGCATGTATAAATACAGAATGTAATTTTTTCTACCTGGATTCCTAAAGGGGAGTTTATTGTAAACATCTCTATTTCTTTCTAAACTCTTTTACCTCTTTAATTTGCCTTCTAACCTCACTTTTGTCCCCTTGAGTCTATTCCCAACAAGCAATTTACTTACATAGAATTCCTAGTGGTTCATAAAAAAGTGTCCAGAAGAAACAAGATTTGGAAGCTGACTTTAAATGATCATAAAAATAAAGATTTTTTTTTTTTTAGTTTAATGTATTTTAATAGCAAACGTAACAGGAACAGCACAGAAGACAGACAACATTAAAAACATGTGCTTGCATGTAGGACAACTCAGTTGGAAAAGTATAGTGAGTAGATGGAATCTGCCATATGAGAAAAATACTACAAACACCATTTAGTTGCCGTCAATAAGAAATTCGCTTGTTTTAAAAAAGTCCAAATGCTGGCATTGTCCAGAAAAATTTAACCGGTTTATTTATAATTATTATAAAGTTGAACCGCTGAAACTTGTTCACTAAAACATTTTAACTTGCATTAATGCTTTATGTCTCTGCATTTATATAAAAAATTCACACACAAATGAAAATGGAAAAACTGCCAATACCCGATTTCTGTCCCCTATTTTTCCACTCACAATCATATACTTAGGCAGCTTTTGACCCCATGGAAAAAAAATTATCTAATGTTCAGAACTACCAATAACAGGAAGAAGAGAAAATTTTTTTTGGAGAATGGAATGTTTCCCATCATAGTGGATTCTTAAGCATGTTCTCCACGTGTGCGGCGTGCTAGCTGCGTGTCTTGGCATAATTGTTACGCCTTTGGCATGGATAGCACAAAGGTTGGTGTCTTCAAAAAGGCCAACCAGATAGGCTTCACTTGCCACCTGCAAAGCACTGACAGGTGCGCTCTGGAAGCGCAGATCTGTTTTAAAGTCTTGAGCAATTTCTCGCACCAGATGCTGGAAGGGAAGTTTGCGAATCAGAAGTTCAGTGGACTTCTGATAATGTCTAATTTCACGGAGTGCCACAGTACCAGGCCTGTAACGATGAGGTTTCTCCACCCCTCCAGTAGAGGGCGCACTCTTGCAAGCGGCTTTTGTAGCCAGTTGCTTCCTGGGTGCTTTACCACCGGTAGATTTGCAGGCAGTCTGCTTTGTACAAGCCATGGTATAGAGACCTCCTTACTTACCCCTCTTCTTCAGCTGGAGCTCGGTGTGTGAGAAGTGACACTGGCGGTAGAGAGCGACTAAAAATAGAGATTCTTAATGTATAGCTTCAATAATTTGAATACAAATTTTAAATCCTGCTATAGTCAATGATCGGGCAAGCAGACAGAATTTTTCTTTCTGGACACAAAAGCTCTAATTTTTAAGAACTCCATTCATAATTCCTGTTGTGATCTTAGAGACACAGAGTAACTTAGTCCACACAGATCGAGTTCCATACTGGGGAAGCGTGTCCTGGGGGAGGGGTTGTGCATGTGCCGTTCCCAAACGGGTCATGCTGTTCCTAGACTCTGACTGTAATGACCTTTCCTTGCTTTGTCTAACTCACTCCTCATTTTTCAAAGTTTCATCTTTTCACAGCTGCTTGAATTCTTCAAGGTCTTTCTTCTCCTCTACATTATTTAGACTCATCCATATTGCCATATGTAGTTATTTAATATTCATTCCATTCTATGAATGTGCCACTGTTATTTCTTCCTTTCACTGTTGATGGAAGTTTCAGGTTGTTTTCAGTCTTTTTATTTATGATAAGCAATTTCTGTTATAAATAATCTTATACTTATCACCTGTTTACATATGCAAGAATTTTGCTAGTATCCATAAATATCTAGGATTAGAATTGAAGGGTGAATTCAAATAGGTGATGGCAAAGGTTGTACTGATTTCTGCTGTACATCAGCATAGGAGACATCTTGTTGCTTCACGTCTTTATGAATACTTGATGGTGCCAAGATTTTTAATATTTGCCAGTCCTGTAGGACTAAAATTATGTACACCCTTTTATTTTGAAACACCTTCAAGCTAATAGATAAATGGAAAAGATAAAAATAGTACAAAGGACCTTAGTATACCCTATTCCAAGATGCACATATTTACATTTTACTACCATTTTCGTTTGCATTCTCTCTCTCTCACTTTTTGTTTTGTTTTGTTTTTGTTTTTTTGAGACAGAGTCTTGCTCTGTCACCAGGAGCCAGGCTGGAGTACAGTGGCGCAATCTTGGCTCACTGCAATCTCCATCTCCTGGGTTTAAGCAATTCTCCTGCCTCAGCCTCCCTAGTAGCTAGGACTACAGGCGAATGCCACCACGCCCAGCTAATTTTGTATTTTTTAGTAGAGACAGGGTTTCACCATGTTGACCAGATCTTGATCTTTTGACCTCGTGATCTGCCCACCTCAGCCTCCCAAAGTGCTGGGATTACAGGCGTGAGCCACCGCACCCAGCCTCTCTCTCACTTTCTGAAAATCTCTTTCTTGAAACTTTTAATGGTAAAGTAAGTAAATCATGGCCCTTGACCCAAAATACTTCCAATATATTTTTTTATGAATAGGGATACTATCCTAAAAGTTTGAAAATTTTGCTTCCCCCATTTAAATCCTTGGTCCATCAATAACTAATTTTTGAGTAAGTTATGAGATAGAGAGACAATATAAATTTTTACGGAGCGATCTAAGAGTCCCACACTGTGAATAACCCAATCTTTCCTCTGCAATGTTACTTGCAACAAATATCAAGATGTCACATGTGCACGGGCTCTTCAGTTTGTCCCTTTCATCTGTTTGTCTGTCCTATTAAGAGAGAGAACATTATCTTAATTGCTACTGCATTATAGTAAGTCTTGATATCTGGCTGAGGAAATCTCTCTGCCTACTTTGTCTTCTTCAAGAGTGTTTTAATGACCATAAGATTTTTACTCATTCATATAAATTTTAGAATTAGTTTGTCAATTGCTGGGAAAAATCAGGATTTTGATTAGTAATTCATGACATCATTGATAAATTAAATAAGCAGGAGACCATTAAACTGAGGCTGTCCCTATACCTTGAGTTCCTGTGCAACAAGCTACAGCCTAACTTAGTGTGTACACAAACTCAAAAATTTTTTTCTAACAAATGGCTGGGTTTCAGCTAATCACAGGTAGCCAACTGATTAGATCATGTGAAAATGAGGCAAATTCCTAGCTGTAGTGATTCAGATGGTTTCTCTACTTGGCTTCCATATTCAGTCTATGGAAGCTCGTAGCTCATGTTCCTGGGTAGAGCTCTCTGAATCTCTTCTGGTTCTGAATGCTGCCTGATTCATGAAATGTTCTTTGCCCAAATAAATTCTGCTAAACTTAATTGGTCTGAAGTTTTTCTGTTAATACTAAAAATCAATTTTCTAGGAACAGACCTCTTTGCAAAATTGAGTCTCCTGATCTTTGAAGTTAGTATGTTTCTCCATTTTGTTAGATATTTAAAAATCCTTGTAATATATATTTGTAGAATATTTTTGCAGGAAAATATTGCCCATCTTCTTCATATTTATGTCTTAGTATTGTATATATTCCTTCATGTTGTAAATGGTTGTTTTAAAAAGTTTAAAACGCTAAATGTTTGTTATCGGTATATGGAGTACAAATTGATATTATAACTAGTAAGCTGGCTAGAAGCTCTATGTTAATAATATGTCTGTGAAGTTTTTTAGGTGGTCTGCGCATACAATTATATGATTTGCACATAGTAAAAATTTTGTTTCTTTTTTCCCCCGATCTTTATATCTTTCATTTTTTTCTGGACTCTTAAAACAATATTGAATAGAAGCGAGAATAAAGGTTCTTGAATTGTTCCTAATGTCAAAGGGAATAATTTGTAGTATTTCAACATTGGATATTTACTGTCATTTTTTGGTGAACGTCTTTTATAAAACTAGAAGCTTTTCTTCTCTTAGTCTTTTGTATATTAAATCTCATTGAATGCTTTTCCTGAATCTCTGTGATGATTCATTGACTCTCTTTAATTGTTAGATCATTTACATTAATAGATTTTTTCTGAGTTTGAACTAACCTTGCATTCCTAGAATAAACCTAACTTGATTGTGATATAATATATATTATGTAGGATTACATTATATAGAATTCAGTTTGTCAATATTTTCTTAAGACTTTTGCTTATATTTTTATATGCATGAGTTTTTTTCTGATTTTGGGAAAAAGTACAAATTTTATAAAATAAGTTGAGGTAATGTTTCCTCTTTTTCTGCTTGCTAGAAGAATTTGTTAAGATTGAAAGCATGTGTTCCTAAATTTAGTCAGAACTCACCTGCAGAATCATTTAGGCTTAGAGTTTCTTGTGGGAAGATTTTAAATTCCTGACTTATTTGTTAACAGTTATCAAGCCACTCATATTTTCTATTGTTGCCTAACTCATATTTGGTAATTTGTATTTTTCTGAGAATTTGGTTGCTTCATGTAGTTTTTCAAATTTATTTTTATAAACTTACTCATAATATTCTTTTTTTATCTTTATAATTACTGCTACATCTGTGGTTTGGTCTTTTTATCTCTGTCTTAATATTGTTTATTTATAACTTCAGAGTGCATTCCTTGTCTTTTCTTGATCAGTTTTGCTGTAAGTTGATCCATTTATAAGTGTTTTTGAAGATATAACTCTTAGCATCTTGAAACTCTCTATAACTTTTATATTTCCTATTTTGTTAATTTCTTCTCTTGCCTTTATCATTTCTTTTCTCCTACTATTTTTGGCTCTATTTTGTTTTTCAAAGTTAACTTCTTAAATTGAATGTTTAGTACAGTCATCTTTAATTTTTATTTCTTACATATGCTCAATATAATGATTATAGAAATTTATAAAATAAGTTGCCTTATCTGTACTGCTTTTTTTCCCTCTACTTTTGGAAGTTGTGCAGTTTATTTCTAGTCTTTTAGTGTACCCTAGAATTTTATCATGTATATTTAATCAATGTGTCTAATGTTAATGCATGTTTTATTCTTTTGAATAATTTAAATATATCCATATGCCTTTCCTTCAATTACCTCCTAGTCAATTTAGATGCTATTGCTAGCAGGTGATAGATATATTTAACTCAGTCTGGTTTTTATTTTCTAATCTTCAGAAATTAGATATTGTTATCTCTAAGTTACTCCATGATAAAAAAAAAAAGTCATCACCATTTTGGGTTCCAAGGTAATTACTGCAAGTCCTAAGGTCATTCACTGACTTACACTGGGCTTCATTGTCCTAAGGAGCGAAGACTTTTAGCCTAGGCCTGATTTGAAGGATACCAACCAAAACTATTTAAAAAATCAAATCTGTGAAACTCTTGCTGTTTCTGAGAACTATTTACCTCAGACAAATTTCCCTTTGATTGAGATGATCAAACAACGGCCACTCTCTCACCCTTTCCTGTTTTCATATCCTGACACATCCCATGTTTTCTTTCCAATGAAACAAGTCTAGGGGAATTTTCTAGTACCCCTAAAACCTGCTTTTAAAAATAAAGTTCATGAACTATTTGCCCTCTTACTGGGGTTTCACTGATTCCCACTCATTCCCTTTCCTTTCCTTGCAACTGAAGCCTTGGCTCTTTATTGGCAAATAAAGTATTTGGGTAAGGCATGGGATATTTAATATGTGAAAACAAAAAGCCTCAGTAAATAGTGGAGACGTGGGTTTTACTTGTCAGAGTGCATTCCATGTGTTTCCTGAGTAAACATTTCAGAAAAACCCTTAAAGACAACAGACTCTAACAGGCCAGCACAGCACACATACACGAAAAAAGGCCAAGTGAAAGCATAAGATAAGAGAGAATTATGACTATTCTTTCTGAAAAGGAAAGCTCTATTTCTGAAACTGTAGAGTCAAAACAATTGAATTCTTCATGCTTACAGTCCTGCTGGGAGTGAAGAATTACCAGGTTTCTGGCCTCCAAGCTCCAATTACCAGGGCTTGCCTCCAAGCTGTCAGACTCTTAAACCCATAACCTGACGCGAATAGCCCTCTCAATGGATCCCTGGTACACACGTTGGTTTCCTTGATTTTGGTCTCACTCAAAGCTCATTGCGTGACAAATTCATAAAAAGGGAAAGCCCGTCTGTGACCAGATGACGCAACTCTTATCTGGCTATGGCAGTGCTAGGTCACAGCAGACCCGCAGGCCCTTGGGGGCAACGTGGCTTCACTGCAGATGCCCTGCAGGTGCTGGGGTGAGAAGGCAGCAGGCCTTTGGAAGACGTGGCTGCAAAGTCACAAAGCGATGATGATGACCTCTGATTGAGAAGTAGAAGATGGGAGGGAGACTGTTAAAATGTGATCAAGACTTTGATTGCAAAATCTACACTCAAAATTATCTTTTAGGGTTTTCTTTTTTTTTTGAATCCATAAAATGGGTTTATCTGAGATAAACAGACATCTCTTCATTCAGTATGGGGAAATTTCTTCCATAAATATGCAGTAATAGAGGATTTTTTCCCTTTGAAGTTTACTGCTTATAGTATTTCTAAATCTCAACTTGTGAACATTACCAGTATTGCAATATTTTGCTTTATCACAGAGTGTTTTAAGTTTTACTCCTCACTCATCGAATGGTTGTGGAAACTGTCAAATGGAAGTCTGGGGCATATCTTTTCTAAACTTTCTTAGAATCCTTCCAGAGCTTATCTTATTCCTAAGATTGAGGACTTTCATAGATGAATTTAAATTTCTTTCTATGTTTCCAATAGAAAATTCATGTTTAATTTCTAAATGAATATAAGGTATTCTTTTTGAGAGTTTTATTTTTTTAAAGAATGATCACTTCAAAAACATCTGAGTGTTTTGTGAGGATAGAAATGTTATAATTTTATATTTATATTTATATTTTTATTTATTTATTTATTTAGACGTTGTCTCACTCTGTCACCCAGGCAGTGGTGCAAACTTGGCTTATTGCAACCTCCACCTCCTGGGTTCAAATTATTCTCCTGCCTCAGCGTCCCGAATAGCTGGGATTACAAGCACGTACTACCACGCCCGGCTAATTTTTGTATTTTTAGTAGAGACGAGGTTTTGCCATCTTGGCCAGGCTGGTCTCAAACTCCTGACCTCAGGTGATATGTCTACCTCGGCCTCCCAAAGTGTTGAGATTACAGGCATGAGCCACTGGGCACAGACTATAATTTTATACTTGGACATATGTTCATATGTGTCCTTTATTTTAAATTACATTAATATTTGTCCAGTGTCCCCAGTATACCATGTACTACTGTGTCTTACATATAGTAATTTATTTGATCCTCATGAAAATCCTATGAATATATACTGTCATTATTTTCATTTTGTATGTGAGGGAGCCAGGGTACAGAGAGGTTAAGTGACTTGTCTCCAATCACACAGCTCATGAAGGCAGATCCACGGCTGCTGACTCCTGCAATGCTCTGCTGTAATATAATAACTCTCTGGCCAGATGTGCTCAGTATTTGACCTGTTTCCCAGGTTCATCCAGATGTTGAAGCTGCATTAACTTTTAAAACCACCAGGATATTATGCTAAGCCAGACACCAAAGGACAAATGCTGTATGATCCCACTTGTGTGACGTCCCTAGAATAGACAAATTCACGGAGACAGAAAGTAGCATGGTGGCTGCAGGAGGCTGGGGAAGGAGGCATGGGAGCTGTTGTTTAATGGGTGCAGAGTTTCATTTTGTGAGGGGAAAGGAGTTCTGAAGATGGATGGGGGCTGGTTGTACAACATGTGAATGTGAACGTACATGTAAATTTACTGCTATTGATTGGTACACTTAAAATGGTTAAAAAATGCTAATTTATTTCTTTCTCTTTTTAACCATAATTTAAAACACTCCAGTAAAATTCCCTTCAATAGGCCAATGATTCAGGGAACACAGAGCATCTCCTGTCACTGGGAGTTCCTGGGCAATGGAAAAGTTGTGTTCAGCTACTTTGAACACTTCAGAAGCAAGACAGGCTTCAAACTGAGGATTGACCTGAGAGATAGCTATAATTTGGAAAGCTGTGCGTGGCTTTCATCCTGTCATACACATTTCACCTTTTGGTTTCTGTTGTGTGTTGGTGGAAAGAGAGGCTAGAGCTGTGTCCGGCGGGAGGGTGGGGACGTAGTGGCAGTGCCCTCTCCTCCTGCACCTGGACTAGGGGAATTGGCTTGCCCGCTGGGGGGCCTCCCCGGACTCGGCTCTGTGAGCCTCTCTCTCAGGTCTGGGCTCCAGCTCTTGGACATTTTTGCCCCTGAGTGACTGTCTCTGGCTGCTGTGGTTTCTGTGCATCCCAGCCTGCTGCCTCCCTGCAGTGCTCTGGGACTGGGCCTCCACCACAGTCATAACCCCCACCGTTTGATCAGGCACTGGGGTACACACAGTCAGGTGTAATCTTCACAGCAGCCCTTCAGGTCGGTGCCAGCACCCCCTGATTAACAGAGGAGGATGTTTCCTCCAGTCCCCTCTGATGAAATTAGTGCCCCAAATACACTTTCTCATAGTACCCTGCACATTTGATCCAGCCCTTTCCTCCACAGAGTTGCCAGATGGGTGTAATTTGTTGCAAAGTCTAGCTCTCCTATTAGACAGTAAGCTCTGCCTCTGTTTTTGTTCCTAAAAGTAACTCCAGCAAGAGGCAACACAGTGCTGGGCATGCATGAGGCTTTTGGCCAACATTTGTAGAATGACGAAATGAGTTGCGTAACATGTCCAAGGTCCCGTTGCAAATAAATGACAGGTTAAAAAACAGGATTAAAATAAAACGCTATCACAAATCTCTTCCTTGTTCTCTGTTTTAAAAATTATATGTCCACAAATATGTGTGCACACAGATGTTCATATGTACATGTGTATGTGTGTACATATACGTGTGTGTGTGTGTGTGTGTGTGTGTGTGTGTGTGTGTGCGTGTACATGCTTTTTAAAAAAATAGGGCAGGAAGAAGAGAAGAGGGAGACCTGCACTTCCCTAAGGGAAGAAGCAAGGAGGGGTGAACGGCAGCCTTCAGTGACAGGCAGAGGATGTCAGAGACAGTTAATGCCAGAGGCTTGGCTCCTGGTTGGGTGGCAGAAGCCCTCAGGTGACAGCCCTCCCTCCCAGGGCTGGGATACATCAAGAATCAGGTGGAGCTATTGGTTGAGATCAGAGTCCGTCAAGTCCCCACTGCATGCAGCTCAGTTCTCCTCCACGCTGACTATCCCGTCTCTGTCAGCACCTTCCACCACTGTCACCTGCGATGGTCTGAAAGTTTGAGCCCTCTCCCAAATTTATATGTTGACACTGAATCCCCAATGTGATAGTCTTAAGAAGTGGAGTCTTTGAGAGGTGATTAGGTCATGAAGGCTTTGCCCTCATGTATGGAATCAGAGCTCTTACAAAAGAGGTTGGCAGAGTTTGTTTGCCCCTTGCCCTTCTGCCACGTGAGGATCATACAAAGCCCCATGAGCCCTCTCCAGACACTAAATCTGCTGGCGCCTTGATCTTGGACTTCCCAGCCTCCAGAACTGTGAGCAATACATTTCTGCTGTTTATAAATTACCCAGTCCAATGTATTTCACCACAGCAGCCTGAAGTGGACCAAGACACCCCCATTCACACATTAACACACACACTCAGACACCTAACACTCATGTACCTTCACACACACAAGCACACCCTCAAATCTACACATACAGACACATACACTTATACACACCCACACAGATCCACATAGGAACATACACACACAGACTCACACCTGCACATACGCTCACACATGCACCCACACACAGTCACACACACTTGCCCACGTGGGAGTCTGAAAAGGTCATTTTCATGCTTTCTGAGGCTCCCTATTTCCCTCAGAATTATGTTCAAACTCCTTGGCATAGCATTTGGGGCCAGTCACAGGGAATCGGAACATGTTTTTCTGGTCCTTTTTCTTCCCACAAACCTCTATACATGACATCCATCAGGAGGGAATTGGGTTCCAGCCTGGATTCTACTGGTTGGCAGGGAGCCCTCTTTCCTTGTCTACACCATCAAACCTGGCATCGCTGTGACATCCCTGAGGGCTGTGTGAGGGAAAACACCTCCTGGTAGGACTTTTCACATGTTTGTTCAGGATTTTTTAATCTGCCCTAATCCTACCTATATCTGTTGATTCCTTCAACAAAACACAGACAAAAGCCCTACTTAGCAAATTGTTCCTCAATCTCTTCCCCCAGGGGAAAACCCTTCTGGGCCCTTCATACAGAGCACTTCCATGCAGGTCTCTGTATGCCTCCTGTGCCACACACCAGCCCCACACTACAGATGCTTGGCTTCCTTCCTTCATTAAGTCTGCAGTCCTCAGACTCAGGATGCTTAGGTGTCATACTTGTGTGGTTTCAAAGACTTTAACAGGACACCTGTACAAATCAGGTCTCCAAAAAATCATTTATTCCTCTTTGATTTAAAAGGCGATTACATTTTTTGGTCAGTAAATTCTTCCATAGTTATTTGGCTCAATTGACAACATTGTGTGTTGAAATGTATCGAAGGCAACCATTTGACTGTAAATCTCATCTGATAGGGAAAAATTGCTAGGCCAATAACTCCTTCCTGAGGTTGCTTTACATGAATAGCTCTTCCCTGGGCTGGTCTTAGGGGAAACAGAATCCTGGGGCGACCAGATGTGCAAGGGCATCAGGGAAGGCCTAGTTTATGGGATCAAGTTCTCAGTGGGAAGCAGGAAGAGGCAGCTGGGTCATAAGATAAAAGTGAGAAAACTTTAGAAAAAGGAATGCAAGGAAGGAAGGAGATAGGAAGAAGGAAATAACTTAACAGAACTTAAAAGTCCCATTTCTTTTATATAAAAACTTTTGCCTTGATTGGGCATGTGAGGCCATAGGGTCAAAACTGAATTAAGAGGTTTGTGCAAAAGTATTCCCATCACACTTTCTAAGTATTTGTTGAAGCAAACATTTTCCCACTAGAACAGTTCAGTGATTTTTGCTTCATTGTCCATTATTTTAAAAATGATCTCCCACATGAATAGCATATCAGCATTTATATAAGCTACCATGGGTTATGAGCTCTTAAGAGGAAAATGCCTATCCCAGTAAAAAAATATTATTATTGCTACTTTATTACTTTTGAATTCAGCTGAAGCTTCGTATTGGGGCCATTGGGACATCTTACATGCATTGCTTTGATCTCTATGTTATTTATTTCCCTATCAGCATGAGTTTTTTCCTGGGGAATCTCTAGTTTCTGGCTGAGGGAGTCTTTGGCAGTGCAGATGCTGTGTCGAAAAGAGTAGGTCCCTGGGATTTGCCATCCAGTTCAGCATGTAGATTTACCTTTGAAGGCTTAAAAACTATTCTAAGTGGGGTTGGGAAGAAAAGAGTTATTTTTTCTTCTTACCTCTGAGTCCAATTACCTAATAAAGATTCATCATTCCTTTTGTCCGAGGAGCCCTGTGACCTAATTTTGCTCCTTGCCTCGTTTCAGATATCACAACCCATTTTTGCGCATTCTGCTTCCCTAATGAAATCCACATGTCTTAAATCAATAAAGCCATTGTTTAACTTCCTTCTCTTAAGCAGTGCCTTTTTAGCAGGATCTATTTTGTTTGCATACTTGTTTGTAGAAAACACGGCTCCTTATCTAGAATCTTCCCCGTCTGCCCCCCACTTCGAGATCTTTTTCTTATCCTTCCTTTCAGTGATTATCAGTTTGATGGTGTGCAGCTATTAAATGCTCTTTAATGGACTAATGAAAAGAAAATTTTGGTTATGCAGCTTTTCTTTCTTGTTAATTATTTGTTTTAGATAGGCTACAAAATTAACAGTGGAAAATTCAATGTGTTTGTTCAGTATCTTTGCATACTCTTAGAATGTAAAAGCCCACTGTGCAAACTTCAGAAACTCCGTTTTTATTGCCAGTTCCCAGACACCCCATTCTGTCCCTTTTTCCATCCAAGAGCCACCACTAAGCACTACCGAGTTTTAGATCTTTTTGTACTTTTGAGGCTCCTGGATCATGGCAAGACCCTCTTAGTGGCTTTCTGTTCCTAATAAACCTAAAACTCATGAAAGTTGCCTGATGTGAAAGTCAGGCTACTTTTACAAGGAACATTTTTACTTATCTCAAAATCCAGGGATTCAACATAGAAGCCTACTCAAAGCCTCAGAGATGGAACAAGTGGGTGTTGTCTTCTTGAAAGGAAGAAGACAACACCCATTTGTTCCATCTCTGGGGCTTTGAGTGTCACTGTAAATTCTAAGTAGTTCTCCATCCCGTCACTGACTTCTGATAAAGTCAGTCAAGGACTGGCCCCATAGCACTTCCTGTGAATCCTCTGGGAATCTTCCCTTTCCAGTTTCTCATGGAAGAAAGTGTGAGCAGGGTTATCAAGTAGGTGCTTGAATATGGAGAATGAGAATGAGGACGATGGAACACGATGTTCCACTTACCATCCAGAAATTCTCTTGGATTTAACCCTGCCCAATGGGAGAGCTAGAAGAAGGGGTAAACAAATGACACATCAGACCCTCTAATGTTCACACATTCTTCATGATCCCATGCTTTTTTCTTCCTTCATCATCTTTCTTGGCCTTTGTGTGGGCTCCTACCTGCATCTTTTTTTCTCATTTTAAGCCTCTTGCCAGAGTCAGGGCAAGTGTCCTCTTCCCACATCATCTTCGTTTTCTGAACTTTTATTTAAATCCTATCCTAAAAGTGAAAAAAAAAATGGCTTTTCTCTTCCTAAAGACCTCTACTGTCGTCACCATTCTGGACTTGATGTGAAAAGCTGAGCTTGGAATTAAATCCCTGAACACAGCAAAAGTAACTGGCTAGTCACTTTAAAAATAAACAAAATCCAAAACCCAAACCCTTCCATTATCGCTTTAGAGACATCTTTCCTTTCAGGGCAGTCACTGAAAGGCAAAGGAGTATGCACAGTGACCTGCTTTGTTTATCTGAGAAACACCAGAAGATCCCAGACACTTCTGCTTTCTTCGAGGAAGACAGAGAGAATCCGGCTGTATTTGCTGTGACCAAGGGTCAACCCCTTCTTCTGTCTTCCACATTCTCTCCTGCTGGGCTCTTCCTTCTTCTGAAATGTTCCCTCTTCGACGTCTGGGATGACCTCTTTCACTTCAAGTCCGTGCAAGAGTGAAACACTTCCTGAGGGTTAGCCTCCTTTAGCACGCCACTTCCTTCCTTTCTTCGAACCGGGGAGGCAAGAAAACAGTTAAAAGCAGAGCCAGAAGGCCAAGCTTAGCTTCACCGTGCCCTGTGTCCTGTAAAAGGGGACACCGTGTGGAAAAGCTGAGAGAGTTCCAGGAGGAGAGTTTGAGACATTCTGCTTTCTTCTGGTGACAAGATCCACAGGTGGCTGCAGGGCTGGAGTGAGCCTGGAGAAGCCTGGCGGACCCTCCACACCTAACACTGGTTTGAGGCCAGGCTCCCCATCTCCCTCTCCAGCACGCTCTTCTCTGTACACAGGTATTTATTTCTAATTCTACCCTTAATTGGCCCAGGCAGCAAAATGAGGTGCTCTGAACATTATCAGGGGCTGCCCTGGGATTGCAGCGTTGGCAGCACAGCAGAGCGGGCACAACAGGCTGGCCACACCCATGTTGTTATCATGATTTAGTGACTGGGCAGTGTTGCTATGGTGAATGCGTGCCTGAGTTAGAAATGGTCTGAGGTGTCTTAAGACAGATTGTGTATAAGGACAGGAAGAGCAAAAGGGTTTCATTTTGATTGCTAGTCCCAGTACTGGCACCTAGAATGAGATGCTAACAAAGATTTTGAAGCTTTCTTCTGGCCCAGCAAGCGGGTGATTGGTTATAGGAGAGAGGAGTGGCAGGGAAGAGTGTTTTCCTTCGGGTTTACTTCTTCTGCTACCAGAAGAACGTGACTGAAAGGCAAAGGAATTGGCCTTTTCCCTTGATTCCTGGTCTGAGCCTCTCATTCCTTGCTACGTTTCCCAGGGCCTCTTTGGTGCCTCCCAATCCTGATGTATCCAGTCTCACATCATAAGTTCTTTGGAAAGAAGAGTGAAGAGAGGACCAAGAGAGCAGAGACTCAAGAAAGAGAAGAGAACTTCAAACGTCACACTCCCGGGGAGTGTAAGGAGTGTGTGCCCAACTCTTCCACTCCTAGCTGGGAAAGCTGGAATGATTCTAACCTCTCAGTGTGATAACTCCCCAAATTCTAGTATGGGGATAATGGAGGCTTGTTTTGAGAATTAGATGAGATAATGTATAAGAGCTCTTAGAACATTTTACTGGCTCCATAAACGTCAGCGATCGTTATTAAAGTATATGTAAGCTCTCGCTTTTCCTAGTACAAGCTCCTCTCTTATGATGGCCCAGTGACTTCCCTAATGATTTCATCATGGCCTGATCCATGTCAGGGTTCCTCCCTTTTGGGGCTCTCTGAGCGTCTTCTGTAGGTAGAATGTGTGGCTTTTGGAGAAACAGAGGCATCGCAGGGTCAGAGCATGGTAAGTCCAGAAGGCATCTTGACAGTCTTCTAATTGCCACATTAGAAATTCATAGCACGGAGCCAGAGCTGGGCTGGAGAGGACTTTCAGCATTCCTCAGCAGGTCGATGGGGACTTTGATAAAACCATAATAAAGATGATGAGGGGTGCGAGGACTTCCTCCTTCCCTTTCACACTCTCCAACTTCCCAGCTGCCCTTCCTTCTGGTACCCAGGGCTCACCTCAGTGTGTGGTCCAGGATGGATCCAGGCCTTTTCTCATGAGTTCAATAAACCTTCGTTGCTTGGGAGAAGCATCGTGGTTGGGCTTTAGGAGGTCATCTGATTCTGGTGATATGTACTGGTAGAAATGGCTGATATATGGGATCACTTGGCAGTACTTAATACCTTTTAAAAGAGAAGGCCACTAACCAAGATTATGGTGGAATGTGGTACATTTTTTAGCTTGGAAGGCCTTTCATTCTTCACCAATATTTCAGAAAATCAGTACTTAGTAAATCCGTCCCCGTTTTTTGAACTGTTGACTGCTAATCACTGATTCAGAGAGAACCTTCTCTTCAGCCATACTGGGGTTGAATTAAAAAAAAGATTCAGGAAGGAGATGTCTACTTCGTCATGTAACTCTCCTTGACTGTTCAAAAATCCTCACTATCAGGATGTTTTCTCTTGTATCTAAACTAAATCCTGTCTGTGCTGTTTGATCCATTTTATTTCCTCTTGTCCTGCCCTCAGTGGGAACAGAAAACAGCTGCTGACTCTTTCTTGCACACAACAAAGGATTCTGGGTCCTAAGCCTGTTCGATTAAAAGGAAACTCACCAAAGCAGCCACCCCCGGTGCAGAGCTCTGGGGCTCCAACTCTAACCGCTGGGCTGGGGTCTTGTACTTCAGAAAACCAGAGGCACCACCATACACCAGTTTTATGTCCTTGCCGTGTGTGTGACAAATCCTGTGTTTAACTTGGGCGAGCTTCAGAAGGTTCTCGTTGTACCACATTCCAGCTAAGAGCCTGCCACAGGAGGCCTGCATCTGAAACCTGCTGACATTCTCCACAACCTTTCAGACTTCCCTAATGGAGCTGACAAAGTAGCTGCCGCAGAGGACATGGATACTGTCACCGTCATGGAAATCTGGTGTTTATCCACTTGGAAAAAAAGGGGAGTATGGAGAGTGTCAATACGTAAAACCACAGGGCCAATTCCCTGTGCACTCTCCTTTATATTACTCAGCATTTCATTTCACAGAGCAAGACTCCTTAGCCAGCTTGGTGAAAAAAAGGGGAGACAGGTTTCATTTGTAATGAACTCAGGACTCTTGACTACAGTGTGGTTGGAATACAAGTCTATGCTGAAAGGTTCTTGCCAGTACAACAAAAGCACTTCTGAAATAGGAATCACTGTTCAGGTTTTTCCCTGGCAAGTTTATCTTTGCTGTGTCATCCGCTGCTTTTCAAGTAGGATCTAGGGACTGGTGTAGAATTCCAGAAAGTAACTCTTAATAATAAAAACGAACATTTGTTGAACACACATGCCAAGTATTGGATGCACATTACCTTGTAATCCTTTCAACAATGCTCTGAAGTCGGCACTGCTGCTACCCCCATGATACAGATGAAGAAACTGAGGCACAGAAAGATTAGGAACTGGCCCAAGTATCTATTATAGCAAGAGGTAGGGCCACAACATGAATCTAGGCAGTTTAGTTTCAGAGCCTAGACTCTCAGCCAAGCATGACATGACATCTGTGGCCAAAGCCACGAGTCAAATGTGGCCACCTCTCTGAAAGTTCATGTTGCTCGGTAATGAGTACTAATGAGTACTTCAACACATCATTTTTTTTTTTTACAGTGATAAAACAGACATAGCATGGAATCTTATGCAAACATGCAAATCAAAGAATTTTTAGTACTCAGTGAATTGCTTCAAGCTGCGCCTTGGGGTCCCCTGAGGCATGTACGTCACCTCCGCACAGCTGATGAAAAATTTAAGAGCTGGAGTGGTGTTCCTTACCTCTTCCTCTTCTCAGTTCCCCTGCACTGAAGCCAGAGGTCAGAGGTCAGATGTTAGGTGCCGAATAGAGAATCTCTTGTCACGTTTTTTTGACCATTGCTCTACTGCCTTCTTTCTGGTACAATTAAGGATAGGAAAGGTGTTGTGGTGGTTAATACCGAGTGTCAACTTGATTGAATTGAAGGATACAAAGTATTGATCCTGGGCGTATCTGTGAGGGTGTTGCTAAAAGAGATTAACATTTGAGTCAATGGGCTGGGGAAGGCTGATCCATCCTTAATCTGGTAGGCACAATCTAACCATCTGCCGGGGAATATAAAGCAGGAAAAAAAATGTAAAAAAGAGAGAGACTGGCCTAGCCTCCCAGCCTACATCTTTCTTCTGTGCTGGATGCTTCCTGCCCTCAAATGTCAGACTCCAGGTTCTTCAGTTTTGAGACTTGGCCTGGCTCTCTTTGCTCCTCAGCTTGCAGACAGCCTATTGTGGGACCTTGTGATCAAGTAAATTGATACTTAGCAAACTCCCCTATCTGTCTATCTGTCTATCTGTCTGTCTGTCTATCTGTCTGTCTGTGTCTGTCTATCTATCATTTGTCTATCTGTCTGTCTGTCTGTCTGTCTGTCTGTCTATCATCTGTCTGTCTGTCTGTCTGTCTGTCTGTCTGTCTGTCTGTCGGTCGGTCGGTCTGTCTGTCTGTCTAATTGGTTCTGTCCCTCTAGAGATCCCTGACTTACAGAGGAAGAGTTGGGTCATGTCAGTGGCCTATTGCAGGGTGAGGAGGGAGCATTTCCTTAGATGCTGGGGCCCACATCCCAGAAGTCGGGTCTGTGTACTGTGGCTGCTCAGTCACTCCTTGTGTCCTTCCCAGGCTCCTGATGCTGCACCCCTAGTGTGCTGCCCTCCCTCCCCAGTGCTCTGGGCAAGAAGAAATTGAGCTACTCTGCCTGCTCACCTGTATCTCAGCTGTCTGCTGGTGACACCACAAAACTGTCAAAAGATGAGGAGACTCCTGGTGACACCACAAAACTGTCAACAGATGGGGAGACTCCTGGTGACACCACAAAACTGTCAAAAGATGAGACTCCTGGTGACACCACAAAACTGTCAACAGATGGGGAGACTCCTGGTGACACCACAAAACTGTCAAAAGATGAGAAGACTCCTTTCTAGTCTTGATATGTGTTTGTGCCACACTTCACCACACTTCCTGCCTTTCTGGGAATCAGGAACACAGGGTTTAGCAAAGCGGGACCCTTATCAACTCTTCCCCCATTGCCTATTTACAAGGAGAAGCCAACACACAGCTGGAGATTGACCTTTGCTGGGAAACAGCTGGAAGATGAGTGTACCCTGTCTGACTACAACATCCAGAAAGAGTCCACTCTGCACTTGGTCCTGCGCTTGAAGGGGGGTGTTTAAGTTTCCCCTTTAAGGTTTCAACAAATCTCATTGCACTTTTCTTTCAATAAAGTTGTTGCATTCTCCCCATCTCCCACCAAAAAAAAGCGGATATAAAAATCTGTGCTCAGGTATTGGTATGAATGTAAGTGGGTGGGCCTTGAACACCACCAAGAGCTGTGCTCCCTTTCTCACTCAAGGGTCAACTGGTGGTGAGCAGCAAGTTTGCATTGGCAAAACAAATTCACTCTGCTGACCTCGTTTTATTCCTTTCTCTTCCCCACTGGATTATTATAAACAAAATGCTAAGAAAGGCTGTGGTCATAAAATGCACCTGGATCATGAATAGTGTGCTGAACCAGAGTCTACTTTGAGAATTTTCTCCTTGTACTGTTTATAGGACCTTTTTCTCTTTTGTGTGTGTGTTTTTAATTAAACCTTTTATTCTGAAATAACCATAGATTCACATGCAGTTGTAAAACAACAGCAATGCAGAGAGATCTCCTGTACCCTTCACCCAGTTTTCCCCGATGGTAACATTCTATAAAACTGTAGTACAGTGTCACAACCAGGATATTGATATTGATATAGTTAAGTTACACGACAATCCCATCATCGCCAGGATTTCTCACGTTGGTCTTTCATAGCCACATCTACTTCCCTCCCTTCTGACTCAGCCTCTTCTTAACCACTGGCAACCACTAATCTGTTCCCCATTTCTATAATTTTCTCATTTCATTAATGTTATGTATGGAATTAAATATGGGATTGGCTTTTTCACTGAGCGTAATTCTCGAGAGGCTATGTATATCAATAACTCAATTCTTTTTATTATTGAGGAGTATTTCATGGTAAGAATGTACTAAAGTTTGTTTAATCATTCACTCATTAAAGGACATCTGAGTTGTTTTTAGTTTTTAGGCTATTAGGAAGAAAGTGGATATAAAAATTTGTGCTCAGGTATTGGTATGAATGTAAGTTTTATTTCTCTGGGATAAATGCCCAGGAATGCAATTGCTGAGTCATATGGTAGTTGCAAGTTTATTTTTTTAAGAAACTGCCAAACTGTTTTACAAAGTGGCTGTACCATTTTACATTCCCACCAGCAATGCATGAGTGATACAGTTTCTCTGCATCCTGGTTATCCTGAGAGATTATAGCAATATCTCATTGTGGTTTTAATTTACGTCTCCCTGATGGCTAAAGACGTTGAATATCTTTTTGTGTACTTCATTGTTATCTGAATGCCTTCTTCTGTGAAATGCCCCTTATGTCTTTTCCTCATTTTTCTAACAGGATTGTTAAGGTTTTTTACTATTGAGTTTTGAGAGTTCTTTATATATTCTAGATACTAATCCTTTGTTGGACAAGTGGTTTGCAAATATTTACTCCCAGTCTGTAGTTTGTCTCTTTATCCTCTTAGCAGTGTTTTTTGCAGAACAAAAGCTTTTAATTTTTATGAAGTTGAATTTGTCAATTTTTCTTTTATGTATCATGGTTTTCGTATCAAGCTGAAGAAGTCTTTGCCTAACTCTAAATCATGAAAATTTTTTTATATTTCCCCCCTAAACATCTTATAGTTTTATATTTAAGTCTGTGGCCCATTTTGAATTAATTTTTGGAGAAAGCATAAGACAAAAGTCTAGAAGTCTAGGTTCTTTTTTTTTTGCCTGTCAATGTCCAATGGCTCCAGCACCATTTGTTGAAAATGGCTTTTTACTCTGCTGGACTGCATGTTCACCGTTGTCAAAAATCAACTGGGCATATTTGTCTGAGTTGAGTTCTTCCTTTTTTTTGATGGGGTCTCACTATGCTTCCAAGGCTGGAGTACAATGGCTATTCACAGGCGAAATCATAGTGCACCACGCCCTCAAACTCCTGGCCTCAAACAATCTTCCTGTCTCAGCCTCCCAAGGAGCTGGGACTACAGGCACTAGCCACTGTGTCTGGCTTGTGTGAGTCTAGCTTTGTGTTCTCTATTCTGTTTCACTGATTAATGTGCCCATTATGCTGCCAATACCACACAGTATTGATTACTTATCATATAATATTCCTTATTTCAGAAGTAACATTTAAGATTAGATATTATGTAATGGCTCAAAGTTAGATAGGCTGATTTCTCCCATTACTCTTTTTTTCGATTTTTTAAGCTAGTCTAGTTCCTTTGCTTTGTCATATACATTTTAGAGCAATATTTTTGCAAGGACTTTGATAGAAATTGCATTTAAAGCTTATGTTAATTTGGGGAAAATTGGTATTATTATGTTGAGTCTTCTAATCTGTGCATATACATCTGTTTATTTAGATGCTCTTTAATTTCTCCCATTAGCATTGTGTATTTTTCAGGATATGGATCTTATATATAGTTTTCCAGATTTATACCTATTTAATTTTTAAAGTAATTATAAATAGTATTATATGTGTTTTAATTTTTTTTGTTAAAATTTATTGTGGATATTTGAGATTTACAACATGATGTTATGGGACACATATAGACAGTAAAATCATCTGTGAGATGATAAATATGTAAATTTGTTTTACTATAGCAACTATTTTACTACCTATAGTGTCATAGTTGTGTTACTATAGATAACAAGAGCAGCTACGATCTACTTATTTAACAAAAATCCTCAATACAATCTGATTTTATTAACTATAGTTCTCTTGCACATTAGATCTTTAGTCTTGTTCATCCTACATATCCGCTACTTTGTGACTTGACCCCCATCTCTCCATTTCCTTCCTTCCCCTGTCCCTCACTCTAGTAACCACTGTTGTATTCTTTATCTCTGTATATTTAGCCTTTTTAAAAAAAAGGATTCTGCATATAAGTGAGATCATGCAACATTTTTCTTTCTGTTTCTGGTTTATCTCACTTAGTGTAATAACCTTTAGGTCCATTCATATTGTGGCAAATGGTAGGATCTCCTTCTTTTTTAAGGCTGAATAATATTCCATTGTGTGTGTGTGTGTGTGTGTGTGTGTGTACACACCAACACCACCTTTTCTTTTTTTCTTTATCCATTCATTTACTGACAGAGACTTGGGTTGTTTTCATATCTTGGCTACTGTGAATCTTGCTGCAATGAACATGGGAGCACAGATATTTTTATGAGATGGTGATTTCATCTCCTTTGGGTATATACCAGAAAAGAGGGATTTCTAGGCCATGTGGTAGTTCTAATTTTTAATTGCTTTAGGAACCTCTACACAGGCATACCTTGAGTTCAGTTCCAGACCACCACAATAAAGTGAATATTGCAACAAAGTGGGTCACACTTTTTTTTGTTTTCCAGCGAAAAGTTATGTTTACATTACACTGTGGTCTATTAGGTGTGCAACAGCATTTTGTCTAAAAAAAATGTACATATCTTAATTAAAAAATACTTTATTGCTATAACATACCAATGATTATCTGAACCTTCAGTGAGTCATAATCTTTTTGCTGGTGGAGGGTCTTGCCTTGATGTTGACCGTTGACTAATCAGGGTGGGGGTTGCTGAAAGTTGGGGTGGCTATGGAAATTTCTTAAAATACAGCAACAATGAAGTTTGCCATATCGATAGACTCTTTCTTTCATGAAGCATTTCTCTGTAGTGTGCAATGCCATTTGATAGCATTTCTACCTATAGTAGAATTTGTTTCAAAATTGGAGTGAATCCTCTCAAATCTTGCTGCTGCTTTGTCAACTGGGCTTATGTAATCTTCTAAATTCTTTGTTGTCATTTCAACAATGTTCACAATGTCTTTGGCAGGAACAGATTTCATCTAAAGAAACCGTTTTAGTTGCTTATCCTTAAAATCACCTCTTCATCTATTCAATTTTTATCATGATATTTCAGCAATTCAGTCCCATCTTCAGGCTCTACTTTTAATTCTAGTTCTCTTGGTATTTCCACCACATCTACAGTTACTTCCTCAAATGAAGTCTTGAACCCTTCAAAGACATCCATGAGGGTTGGAATCAACTTCTTCCAAACTCCTGTGAATGTTGATATTTTGACCTCTTCCTTTCAATCATGGCATCTAGAATGGTGAATCCTTTCCAGAAGGCTTAGAATTTACTTTGACCAGATCCATCAGAGGAATAACTATCTACGGCCACTATAGTGTTACAAAATGCATTGCTTAAATAATAGGACCTGAAAGGCTAAATTACTCCTTGATCCATGGGCTGCAGAATGGATCTTGTGTTAGCAGGCGTTCATCTCCTTGTACATATTCATCAGAGGTCTTGGTGACCAGGTGCATTGTCAATGAGCAGTGATCTGTTGAATGGAATCTTTTTTATCTGGACAGCAGATCTCAACAGTGGGCTTGAAATACTCAGCAAACCATGCTGTAAACAGATGTGCTGTCATCCAGGGTTTGTTTGTTTTCCCACTTATAGAGCACAGGCAGAGTAGATTTAGCATAATCCTTAAGGACCCTAGGATTTTCAGAATGGTCGATGAGCACTGGTTTCAACTTAAAGTTATCAGCTGCATTAGCCCCTAACAAGAAAGTCAGCCTGTCCTTTGAAGCTTTAAAGCCAGGCATTGACTTCCCTTCTTTAGATGTGAAAGTCCTAGAAGACGTCTTTTTCCAATTTAATGTTCTTCTACATCTTCCTCACTTCTCTCAGCCTTCACAGAATTGAAGAGAGTTAGGGCCTTTTTCTGGATGAGGCTTTGGCTTAAGACAATGTTGTGGTTGGTTTGATCTTCTATCCAGAGCACTAGCACTTTTTCCATATCAACAATGAGGCTTTTTTGCTTTTTTATCATTTGTTTGTTCACTGGGTAGCACTTTTCAATTTCCTTCAAGAAATTTTCCTTTGCATTAACGATTTGGCTGTTCGGCACAAGAGGCCTAGCTTTTTTTTTTAAAGCCAAGACAAGCTTTCAACATGCCTTCCTCACTAAGCTTAATCATTTCTAGCTTTTGATTTAAAATGAGAGGCTCTTCCTTTCATTTGAACACTTAGAGGCCATTGTAGGGTTGTTAACTGGCCTCATTTCAACACGTTGTATCTCAGAGATATGGAGGCTTGAAGGAGAGAGATGGAGAAAGAGCCAGTTGGTGGAGCAGTCAGAACAGGCACAACATTTATTGATTAAATGTGTCACCTTATATGGACATGGTTTATGGTGCCCTAAAGCAATTACTGTGGCAACATGAAAGATCCCTGATCAGATCACCATAACAGATATAGTAATAATGAAAATGTTTGAAAATGTTGTGAGAATTGCCAAAATGAGACAGAGTCAAGCAGTGAGTACATGCTTTGGAAACATTGTGTTGGTAGACTTGCTTGACATAGAGTTGCCACAAACATTCAATTTGTAAAAAAGAAAAAAAAAGTAGAATCTGCAAAACATCACAAAACGAAGTGTGTCTGTAGTATTTTCCATAATGGATGTACCAATCTATATTCCCACCAACTAGGAACAAGAGTTCCCTTTTCTCCACGCCCTCACCAACATTTGTTATTGCTTTCCTGTTTGTTAATAGTCATCTTAACAGAGGTGAAGTGATACCTCATGATGGTTTTAATTTACATTATATTTTTACTTTTAGTCCCCATGTGTTCATTTTATATATATATAAATATAATTGTTTTTTGTATGTTTATTTTGTGTCTTGTGACCTTGCTGAATTCACTTATTAACCCTAGAAGTTTTTTTGTGTATTCTTGGGATTTCCTATATAGATAGTCATACCACCTGAAAATAGGAACAGTTTTGTTTCCTTTTTTCCGATCTGTTTGCCTTTTATTTCTTTTTCTTGTCTTATTGCACTGGCTAGCACTTGCAGCACTATGTTGAACTAGAGTAGTGCATGTGGACATTCTTACCTTTTCCCTAATTTTAGGTGGAAAATGTTCGATGCTTGCAAATTGTATAAATACACCAATCAAAAGACAGAGATTGGCAAAGTGGATTTTAAAAAATCAACCAAGATCTACCCTATGTACCAGAAACTCGCTGCAAATATAAACACATAGGCAAGTTGGAAATAAAAAGATAGAGAAAGATAAAGTGGAATTTCAAGCAAAGAAAATTACCGGAGACAGTAAAGACATTATATAATGATCAAAAGCTCAGGGCATCAAGAAGACATAATAGTTTACTCTTCTTTAGTTTCCAAATGTTGGAGATTTTCTTATCTTTCTGTTACTGATTTCTCGTTTGATTCTTTTATGATGAGAGGACATACTCCCTATGATTTCGACTATTTTAAATTTATTGTGTGCGTGTATTTACAGCCTAGGGTATATGTGTTTATAGCCCAGGGTATGTTCTATCTTGGTATATGTTCTGTGAGCACATGTAAAGAGCGTGCATTCTGCTGTTGATGTGTGGTGTTGCTACTATCCTATGGGGTGTCTGACATCACCCTGGCATAAGGTGGGGGTGGAGAGCAGGGCTGGGGTACCTTGTTGCAGCTGGTAAAGATGAAAGTCTAGGCTCTCCTATTGGCCTTTTCTGGTGTGAGTGAGCCATAGTCTTTTTTCTGTGGTCTTTGTAGGATAGTGGTTATTATTTAAACTAACCAGTACTACTTGGATGCCCTTTCCTGGCCCTTTGGCTAGAGAAAGTAGGCTTTGATTGAAACTTTCTTTTGTCTGTGCCCATTGGCATTCCCAGTTGCTGGCTTTTTCAGCTCCAAGTCAGGGATTTACAAGACAAGAAGAAAACCCAGGGAACTCACCACCGGGTCATTCTTTGGGTCCCAAGTTCTCTAGCTGATTTGCCCTCTTCTTTCTACCTTTCAGGGTTTCCTGATGTTTGTTTTATACAGAATGTCTAGGGTTTTTAGAAGTACTTAGCAGAAGGAATAGGGGAAAGCATGTCTACCTCATCTTCTGGGAAGTAGAAGTCAGTTTTTCATGGTTTGACAAACGCTATGAACATGGAAAGATACATGATGCTCTAGACCTCGGCTACTTGATAGTCCAATTCCTTCTTTTCCTTAAAAATTGGGCCAAATAATTACATCCCTTTGGGAGAGGCTTGATGTGAATGAGGTTGCAAATGTTGCTTGTGTTACTGTGAGTTTGTTAAACTCCACCCCCTGCCCCTTTTTCCAGAAAGTAAAACGTGGGCTCCCTGTGTTTGTCTAAAGTGGCTTGTTCCTGGAGTATGTTCTGCATCCAGAGTGCCAAATATCTTCTGGAACTGAGATCTGGACACAGATTAAGGATAAAGTTAAGGCTACTTAGGTGAAGCAGCCATAACCACGTGGAAGCTAGAGTTGGAGCGTGAGTGGTCTTAGCCAGCAGAAAAGCCCTGCATTAATTTTCTAGGGTTGCTATAACAAAGTACTACACACTGGGTGGCTTAAATGACAGGAATTTATTTTCTCACAGTTCTGGAGGCTAGAAGTTCAAGATCAAGATCTCACCAGTATTTGTTTCCTTGGAGGCCTCTCTCCTTGGCTTGTAGATGGCTATCTTCTTCCTGCATCTTTATGTGGTCCTTCACCTGTGTGCATTTGGGCCCTGATCTCCTCCCTTTTTTTTGAGATGGAGTCTTGCTCTGTCACCAGGCTGGAGTTCAGTGGCATGATCTTAACTCACTGCAACCTCTGCCTCCTGGTTTCAAGTGATTTTCCTGTCTCAGCCTCCCAAATAGCTGGGACTACAGGTGTGTGCCACCATGTTCAGCTAATTTTCGTATTTTTAGTAGAGATGGGGGTTTCATCATGTTGGCCAGGAAGGTCTCGATCTCTTGACCTTATGATCTGTCCACCTCGGCCCCTAAAGTTTTCTTTTTTTTTTTTTTTGAGACAGAGTTTCGCTCTTGTTACCCAGGCTGGAGTGCAATGGCGCAATCTCGGCTCACTGCAACCTCCGCCTCCTGGGTTCAGGCAATTCTCCTGCCTCAGCCTCCTGAGTAGCTGGGATTACAGGCACGCGCCACCATGCCCAGCTAATTTTTTGTATTTTTAGTAGAGACGGGGTTTCACCATGTTGACCAGGATGGTCTCGATCTCTTGACCTCGTGATCCACCCGCCTCGGCCTCCCAAAGTGCTGGGATTACAGGCGTGAGCCACCGCGCCCGGCCCCAAGTTTTCTTTTTATAAGGACACCAGTTAGACTGAATTAGGGCCCATCCAAATAACCTCATTTTAACTTAATTACCTCTTTGAGACCCTGTCTCCAAATACTGTTACATTCTGAGGTACTGAAAGTGAGGATCTGAACATATAAATTTGGGGAGACATAATTAAGCCCATAACAATCTCCAAATCAGGAAAACGTGAGGTGGAGGGAAAAAGGGTAGAATGAGCCCTTTGTTGAGAGACTTCAGGATGGGCCAGGTCAGCAGAGGAAGTTCTGCGAATTTTGCTGAATGGTTTTTCCAGCTGCCCCTGGTGTGATGTTTAATCCCTGCTTCTCTTCCAAAGGGTCCTGGCATTGCCTAATTCAACTTCTAGCTTTTTGTGTTTTAAACCAAAAAGGAAAGTTAGGTGACTAGGGAAATTTTCCCAGACATTCAATATATGCCAAATATATTTTAATTTTCATTTTTTATTGCAATATACAAGTACATAAACTACATCAATCTAAAGTGTGTTGCTCACTGTTTAAACATGTGTACACATTTGTACCCATCATCTGGATCAAGGCATCACAAGTCTAGCACTCCAGAAAGTTCCTCATGCTCTTTCTAGTCAATCCCTGCCTCTCCACCTGGAGGTAACCACTCCAGACATGTGCTTCTGATCTTTGCATAAATGAAATCATAAAAGGCGTATTCTTTTGTGACTGGCTTCTATTTTTCTATTGTGAGACTTATTCGTGTTATTGTGAGTATTAGAAGTAGGTTGCCTTTATTGCCAAGTAGGATCTTATTATGTGGCTATAGCCTAAGTTATTTATTCATTCTTTTGTTGACAGACATGTGGGCTGTTTCCAGTTTGGAGCTATTACACATAAAGCTGCTATGAACATTGCAGTACATGTCTTTTGGTGAATCTATGCACAAATTGCTCTCAGGTACATAAACCTAGGAGTGAGATTGCTGGGTCATTTCAAAGCTACTAATTAAATTTGATCAACACATATACATGAATTTAAGTCACTTCTCTCTTTTGTTAGGTTGTTTTAGCATCGGTTTTGTGGACTTCAATCATGAAGTTCATCTATCTTTGCAATATCTAGTTATGTCATAAATTTAATTGAAGATTCAATAAACTATTTTTAAAATACCCACTTAAAATGTGCTGATCGGTATTTTACACTAGAAGATACAATAAGGTGGGAGCTGTGTTCTCACTCGTAAATGGGTGTTGAACAATAACGCATGGACACAGGGAGGGGAATATCATACACTGGGACCTGTCGGGGAGGAGGGGTTCGGGTAGGGATAGTAGGGGGTAGGGGATGGGCAGAGATAGCATTAGGAGAAATACCTAATGTAGATGAAGGGGTGATGGACACAGCAAACCACCATGTGTATACCTATGTAACAAACCTGCACATTCTGCACATATACCCCAGAACTTAAAGTATAATAATAATAAAAACAAAACAAAGCAAAAACAAAATAAAAGATGTGTCTTGAGACCTTTTGGTGGGATGTCACCAATCAAAATACAACAGTTTTTTGCCACAGGCTTTACGGAAGGAAGAGATAAAATACAAACTGCCCAGTAACGGTGTGAATCGTACAAATTCTCTTCCTTCATATGCTTTCCTAGGGCATTGTGGACGTTTTAGCTATATAAGAGAAACAGAATTGATCATGTATGAACAGAATGACCCTTCATCATCAGGAGTTCAGAGCTGCTGAGTGATTTTTAGACTGAGGTGAAGTTGAGGCTCAGAGAGGGAAGGTTTTAGGAACTGCTCCAGACACCAAGTGGCTGCGTTGGTTCCTGAGCTGCCCAGCAGAAAAATACACACATTAGTGACAGTGAGTTCCTCTGAATTTTCATACACCTTCCATTGACTGGACCAAGGCTTCCAGTGGTGTGCCCAGACTTGGGTTCCTTGTTCTCGGTGTGGCCTGGTAGGGTCTGGAGTTTCCAGAGCTTCCTGGGCTGTTTGTTGTTTCTGGCTGTGAGTGGCCCTGCTTATTTACCTTGTTCTCCGGTGTGTGGTTCAAATACGATCATGTTCTCTGTGCACTATGACAACAGAGGGGATGGGAAGCACTGTATGGACCATGCTCCCGAAAGTTAAGTTGTACAATACACCTCGCACTTTTCTGGGAGAGCTTAAGTTTCATTGATTCTCCTTTCCAGAGGCTCAAAACACAGACTCTTCCCTTCTGTTCCATCTTTTCTTCTTCAGTTCCTCACATGAAATAACTTTTGTAAATAAGTATCGTATAGATAAGGCATCTGCCTATTTCCCTTTCAGGCCAAGCACTCCTGAGAGAACTGTGAGATCTGGGGCAGACATGCCTGGAAGCCACCCTGGGAGGACACAAAAGAACCGGGCATCTTCTGGCTATTTGCTGGGAAATGGTGAAGACCACTATGGACATGGAAGTCCTCTTCTGTGGATCAGTGGCACTGCCTCAAGCCATAGAACTATGCCTAGCCATAGTGCAGACCTAGGTATGATTTCTCCCAGCACTTATAGAATATCTAAACTAGCTAAGGAATCCCCTGTTTCTACCACTGTGGATACCAGCTGTCTCAGGGGGCTACGGCTGTTATGTAACCACCAGAGACCCTAGTCTGAGTCACTAGCAGGCTCTAGGGAAATTCCTCCTGTAGCACCCAGCCCCTGGGGTTCTGGCCTGATCTCAGGTTCCCTGAGATATGGTATCTACTCTGCCCTCTCCTCTCCACCCCTGCCCCACCTTGATGTCCTAGGAAATTTCAGGGGTTAGCACAGCGTGACTGGAACGAGAATAGGGTTTGGAATCAGACAGACCTGTGCTGGCCATACAGTCTTGTTATTTACATTTCCTGAATCTGTGTCCTCATCTCCCAAACGCAAAAGACAATAGGATTAATTTCCTAGGCTCTGAGGAGGCTTCAGAGAGAAACTGTGTCTATAGCAACTGGTACACAGTAGGCTTTTCAATGCTATCCTGTTCTCATGTCATGGCTTCTCTGTGCCCTCAGAAGAGCATGGGACTGAGGGCGTGTGAAGGCTCTGCTTCAGCAACTCAAAACCGAGGACATCTCAGAGCTCACCCAAGACCCACATTCTGAAGCACTTGCAAGTGAAGCAGCTTCCTAGGGAAGCTCCAGGTTGGCCCAATACTAGCCTGAATCTGATGAAATTAGAATGGAGCCAGGCCAGCTAGAGGGAACACGGTAACTAGAAAGTCCGCAGCCTGTCATGAAAATTAAATGGCCCATCTAAGACAGTAAATAACAATCTGGAGACTTGGGGCAGCATGAAATACCTTTCCATCTATGCAAGCAATTTACTTCTTGACAGAATCAACATTTTCACATCTCCACTAATGCTAGCAACTACCACTGAGAAAAATTAAACCTCGTGTTTCTTTGAAACCATTGTTTAGTCAAGTTTCTGTTATTTGGGGCTGAACATAAACACTAACCAACCCAAGATGGGATGATGGTGAAGGAGTTTCTAGAAATGGAGTAGCAAAACCAATCAAAGAACCGAAGCGGTGAGAATGAAAACTGGGTTGGAAGAGATGCAACATGTGGCAATCTGCATTTTGTGGGGAGACAGAGCTTTTATGAACATCCAGAACTCATTTGCATACATCCCTGGGCCAAATAGGTAACTCAAGAAAAGGGAAGTCACAAGTAGACTGACTGCGCAGGCAGTGCAATTCCTATACGCAAATTAACACTTTGACTTTGGGTATATCAGGCTGTTGATAATGAACTTAATTTGCCTGGCTTGCCATTCAGACTGGATCACACCTAGGGACACATGGTATTGCCAGTTTCCTAATATAATCTAATTTTAAACATAATACCATCATTCTGGATATAACAACATACTCTTAGTTTTCCTTTCATAATATCCTGGATGGACTCCACTTACCTTCCTGGAACTGAGCCCTGGTCGGGCAATGGAAAAACCAAAGCTTGAAGCCACAGCCATCTGCTTAACCCAGCACCACTAAGCAGCTGGAAGACCTTGACCAAGCCATTTAAATACTCCGTGCTTCGGGTTTCTCATCTGTCAAAAGACAACAGTCATCCTGACTTCTGTGGATTATCATACAGCATGGCGGAAAGGGCTTAGCACAACACTGATCACGCTGCAGGCAAAGAACTAAAGAGTGGTACCTACTCCCTGCCTTGCCAACCCCCCGTCTCCCCTTGCTGCTCATACTAAATTGACTCTGAGTTCCACCTGCTCTTTTAAATCTGACATCAAATCAGGAATTCTGCACCTTGAAACTCTTCCATATGTGAACTCTGCCCGTACTGGTACCTGAGTTTGCTTTCCCACAAATCAAATGATGAGTTTGGCACTTTCCTCTCTGCTCCCTGAGTTCCTGAGCCATCACTGATGATTGCTACTGGTCAGCATCCCCCACACTCTGTGAGGCCCTGAGGTTAGAACCCTGTTGTGTCTGTTGTTCTATCTCCAGCTCCCAGTTCAGTTCTTGATCCATAGTTAATGCTCACAGACTCATGGAATAAATGAGTGAATGAATGAAGCCCTTGAGCATCATATGCATCTTGGTAGCACAGAAAGGTCCTAATAAAGTACTTTGTGCAAGCAAAGGCTCAGAAAACTTTTGTGGAACAAAAACGTTACAGTCCTGCCTTCCCAGCTTTGGTAATTAATTGCTATGAATTCTTACCACTTTTTTTTTTTTTTTTGAGATGGACTCTTGCTCTGTCACCAGGCTGGAGTGCAATGGCATGATCTCAGCTCACTGCAACTTTCCCCTCCCGGGTTCAAGCAATTCTTCAGCCTCAGCCTCCCGAGTAGCTGGGACTACAGGCATGTGCCAACACGCCCAGCTAATTTTTTTATTTTTAGTAGAGATGGGTTTTCACCATGTTGGCCAGGATGGTCTCCATCTCTTGACCTTGTGAGCCGCCCACCTTGGCCTCCGAAACACTTCCTTCTTTTTTTGCAAGAGAAGTAATCAGAGCAACACAGAAACCCCCTAGAGCTCTACAACCCTGTAACTATGTTATGTAATAGCTCTGTTCCTTCACAAACCTTCCTCTTGTTTCCTGACCTACTCACGGGAGGAAAACTGGGAGCATTATCAAAACATCAGTAGCTCATCTCTGAAAAAAACATTTTTCCCTGGCTGGTCAAATTGAGCATAGCTAAGCACATTTAAGAGATTACAATGGAATCTTGAAATTATACCATTTAATAGTGACAACTACCATCACAACTGACATTAACAAGCACCATGACATGCCAGGCAGTGTCCTAAGCATTTCGTTTATCAGCTCTTCCCAACAACCTTATGACAGAGGCAACATCAGCATTTCACTGATGAGAAAACCAAGATACAACATGGTTAAGAAACTTGCCTAAAGTTACTAGTAACTGATGAAGCTGAGATTTGAATCAAGGCTATCTAATCTAGAACTGGAACGCATAACCACTGAGCTATACCTAAGTTTATTATTATTATGTTGGCCCAAATATTAGGTAACATTGATTCAATTAAAAGACTTCTTAGTCTTTGGCTTACTGAATAAAACTCCTGAAAGCACAATTTCACATACATGTCATTCCCCTTCCCCCAACTGGCTCTCAAAGACAGTATCAAAGCGAAATTCCACATTAGCTTGCCTACTCCTATTATGGCCCAGTCAACGCTTTTCTATTTTATTTAGAAGAACTTGTAATCTGGTTCCCGCTCTTCTTTCTTTGCATGTTTCACAGAACACATCTTGCTTGCAGAGAGAGCAAACCACACCAGTCTCTTGTGGAGCCCACAGTGCTGTGTGCTTAGTGCAGCAGTTGGGCCAGGAATGAAAACAACTACACCATAGTAACAATCTGTCATTCTGTCCATCTGCTACCCAAGAGGGACCTTAAAATAGTTTCAATTCACCTTTAAAATCCACTGCTCTATGAAGGGCTTGTAACACTTGGCGGCCTTGGAAGCCTGCCTGAGAAACAGGACTGCTATTCGGACTACTGGTGTCCAGCTGTAAGCCTCCTTGGAGGGAAACAAGCCATCCATTCATTGGGCTGTTGTGAAATTTTCCTTCCCCACCAGCCCTCCCAGCCAAGAAGGAGAATACCTGGAGAAATGGCATTCTGGATTTTTGTCCTTCCTAATGTAGGGCTTGAGTTTTTACTTTCTTAATTGCCTACTCTTTTTTTTTCCTTCCTGCTTAACCCTCTTCTGCTCCAACTCCCAAACTTACAATTTTCTCCTTCTTTTAACTTTTCTTTCTTCAGCCCTAAAGCTGAGGGATTAGGTGTGAATTGAGGTTTTATAGTCCAGAATTTTAAAATTAAGTGGGGTAACTATCCCCAAACTCCGTACCCTTTTAATTCGGGTAGGAGTAATGAAATAGGAGTTTCCCTGGACCCCTTCATGGGACTTGAAACGGGGATGTGGCTCATTTGCATGACCACGGCATACTCAAATCCCTTATGGGAGGGGAGCATGCAGGTGAGCAGATGCAGGAGCTGGGGTGAGTGCTTTTGGGTTCTGGCCCCATGGCAGTGTCTAGGAGTATTACAATGCTCTTAAGTGTTAAACAGCTCAGTGAAGAGTAAGGGTGACTGACAGCATTTTTGGGTTCCTGAACCCAGCATGTCCCAAATTCTTGTCCTGCATCCAGGAAGAATTAGGTCACATGGACTTGAAGGATGATGAATGTGGGATTTTATTGGGTGATGGAGGTGGCTCTCAGTGGGATGGGGAGCTGGAGAGGGGATGGAGTGGGAAAATGATCTTCCCTTGGAGTTCAGCTATCCTGAGGCCGATCTTCTCTCTGACTGCCCCCAACTGAACTCCTCTCAGATGCTTCCTCTCTTCTCTCCTTCTCCGCCATGGCTCTCTGCTGCTCTGCCACTCTTCTGCTTGTGGGACCTGGGGTTTGGGGTTTTTATGGTTACAGAATGGGAGCATGGGGGAACAGGTTGGTCTTGGAAAAGGCAACATTTGGGGGCAAAAACAGGAATGCCTGTTCCCATTTAGAGCTTCAGGTTTCCAAGCTTGAGGGTGGGGCCTTTGCTGGGGAACCGCCCTCTATTACCCAGTATTTCCTTGCCTCCTGTCCATATCAGCAGTGGGAGTAAAGTGAGACCGTCCTGGGCAAACCCAAACATCTGGTCCCTGGGTTTAGCTGTGGCTCCACTGAGCAGCACCAAAGAGCATGGAGAGATGCTCAGCATGCGGCAGCTGGAGAGAACAGCGTTGCCCTTTGTTGGCTCTTGGTTCTAGTGCCTAATTGTGTTCTAGATCTCAATGGGGCATGGTCAGTGGAGATTAAAACAGGACAAAAGAGTCTCCTTTTCGCTATTTTCATTTTTCAAAAGGTTGCATTCTCAATATTCTAGTAGTTTAGTCTATCAGATCTCAAGTGTGAATTTGAAAGTTAGATTGCAAAATTTCAATCTCACACATTTTTTTTCCATTTTAATTTCCATTTAGGCTGTGAAATCTAGCTTAAAATAAACTTACAGTTATGCTTCATATGCATTCTTTGGGGATAGTGCTATCAGAGCAAGAATATCTTACAGGTGTAATTGCATACATTCTCACTTGTCACCCACACCAAAGCCATGAGGTAGGTGCCACAGTTGAATCTTTTTTGAACACAGAATATGCCACTTTAATTTAAAATCAAATTATGGCAACTAGAGCTGGGCTGGTAGCTCATGCTTGTAATCCCACCACTTTGGGAGGCCAAGAGTTCAAGACCAGTCTGGGCAACATAGACAGACCCTTTTCTCTAAAGAAAAAAAAAAAGAGAAAAAAGATTAGTCAGGCATGGTGGCACAGCTGTAGTCCTAGCTACTTGGGAGTTGAAAGTGGAAGTATGGCTTGAGCCCAGGTGGCTGAAGCTACAGTAAGTTGTGATCATGCCACTGCACTCCAGCCTGGGCAACAGAACAAGATCTTGTCTCAAAAAAAAAATAAATAAAAAAAAAATAAAACAATAAGAACAACGAAATCCCCACTAAATTGTGGCAACTATGAAGAAAAAGGGTATAGAGAATCAATACCATTAAACATAGTTTCACTGATGACTTTTTTCATACTTTTGGTTGAAGTATAAACATATAGATAAATCATTCTAAAACCTACCATTTGTTAGGTGTTTTTGGTTCTGAGTAATCATAGCAAGCAGTTATGATTGCAGCCCATAGCCATTTGCACCTGTGCCCTGTAAGTCCCCCACCCAGAACCTCACCAGCAGAGCCACCTGTACTTAATTCTGAAAACACTAGCTTTCCCAGCTCCCCTTGCAGCCATCAGCATCTAGTTAAATTTTCGTGAATTAAACCAGAAAGTTTTCCCTGGAGCTTCTGGAAAAAATCTTCCTCTTTAGTTAAAAGAGCTATGCAATGGAAAATTAGTGCCTCTTCCTTTTGGATACAGACTGAGCTGCAGCAGTTCTCTTGCAGCCTCAAAGGGACAATCCTGGGGATAAATGACAGCTCACTGAAGGCAGCTGAGCAGAAAGATGACAGTCACTTAGGTTATTTTCCACCTCATTAAGCCACTAAGCCAACATTGAAAATACCTACCTCTGGGCTTCTTGTTTTACAAAAAAAACGGACATCTTTATTTTTCAAACCACATTTAGCATGCTGTTACTTGCATCCAAAAGCATCCTTAACGACTCACCATATAAATGGTATTGCCGTAGTTCACTATCAGACTTAATTTCCTTTTTATAGGAAACTTTTTGTAACATTTCTTTTAATCTCTTAAAATTAAATATCTAGGTAACAAAACTTACTTCTAAACATAATTTTGAAATTCAATAGAATGTTCTTACTAAAATATACATGAGAAATGTTTAAAAAATAAGTTTAAGGAGGAATGTACATTTAAATATGTAAATGCATAGGCACAACTACAACAGAAGACATGATAAAGTAGTCAGAGCTTACATATCTATGTAGAATCACCATGAATATAATGGCTCTCACATGTAGCATGATATAGGTGTGCTTCGCTGCTGGCTCAAATCCCAACAGAGGTATAGATGTTAGTGCTGTGATTTTTCAAAAGGTGAACAGCTCTTGGTAAAGTTCCAACCAAACAATCTACAATCTTACATGGACTTATGTGGTAGCTGCATTTTTGAAAAAGTCAGTGTACATTTAAGACTGTACAAAAATTACTTTTTTTTTAGTATCTAGAATCACAGATCTATAAATATGTTTTCAGCCTCATGAATATTGGATGATACAATTGGGAGTCACGTGACACTTTGGACAATTCTTTGCAATACAGAATTAGCCTAGACATTGCAACATGTCTGGTGTCTCATCCAATAAACACTGACAGTGTCCCCCTAATTATTGTGACACCAAAACATGCCCCCATATGTTTTCAAAGCATCCTGTGGGGACAGTCCTGCAGCCTCTCCCTCACCACGGAGGACGGTGTACTGGGGCAGGCACTCTTGGTTGTCTGCTCTGCGTAGGTGTCAGAAGCACTCCTTCCTTATTTCTGACTCTGCAAGTCTTAGACATGCTTCTGTGGGTGGGTAGGTGGAGGGAAAGTACAGAAGCAAATGGTGGATTGCTTAGGATTGGTGCTATTGCTGAATTTCAAGAGTCGCTGGTTCATTACTTTCTCAGTAATGAAATTTTTTTCAAGGGATCCCCACTATGTGCAAGGAATGATGGTCACTGCTGGTAGACACAGAGTTGACTAAGATTTCCTTCCTGCCCTTAGGCAGGTAGAGAACTAAAATAGAAGTGGAGAAAAGTATCACAGTTTAAGATGGAGCAGATGTTCTTAGCCTGAGGTCTGAGGAATGTGCTTCAGGGGATCCTTCAAAATCTTTGAAATTTCAGACAGCTATGCGTGTGTGCGTGCGCGCGTGCGTGCGAGCGCGCAGGTGTGTGTGTATACATATTTTTTTAAATAAAGGTTGTATAGATTTAATCACATTTTTAAAGAGCTCCAAGACACAATAAAGGTTACAGCTGATGCACAGGGCAGGCTGATACACAGGTGGTAGCCTATTTGATGGATTTTCAGAAGTTGCCCTCTGTTCCAAATATCTCTTTTACTCATATTTCTTTCACTGAACTTCTACCAATAGAGATTCATTCCAATGAATGGATAGTTAGCATGGATCTCTCCAACACTGACGCTCCAACAACTTTCAAGAATTGTCTATTGAGTTTCTGCTGAGTACCAGGCACTGAACTAAGGACCAGGGATGCCCCAGTGAACAGAACAGAGCTCACAGCCGGGTGAAGGAGCTAGAGTGGGAGCAATAGGCAGGTGGGTGGTGGGGGGATGAGGGGTAACTTGACCCCAAGGCAGTGGAGAGGTTCTCAGGAAGAGATAGGCGATCCTGGGCTGTGCTGATGTAGTCTGAGTAATAGCTAGCTGTCTTGTGTGAACAGGGGTTCCCAGTCCATGAGAACACTGCCTTGGACCTATGGACGCAGGCAGGCTGCTGAGGCAGGAGGTGGACAGCCTCTTCCAGCACTGGGCCTCAGCTGTGTTTCAGTTTTGCTTCGGTTGGCCTCTGGGGGGAACAGGTGGGTCTTGCAGGATGACCCTGATAGCATTATCTGCATTTTGGTGTGTATTTAAGATTCCAGTTTACATGGGCTCCTAGTTATATGTTGCAAGAGTGTGTGTGAAGCAGACTGCAGGCTATCTGGTATTGGAGAGTGAAGGGGAAGGGCGGTTTATAACCTGGAAACTATGTGCTGACTGTGGCCCTGTTGAGATGCAGTGTGGTTTCTATGGGGTTCCTTCTGGACCTCATACATTTCAGTTTCCCCTGGAGCAAGGCCTTTGCTGAGAAGGAAAACATACATTGGCCATGAAAATGCAGAGGCGCTGCCTGGGCTGCTCCAAGCAGCTCTCTAAGACGAGGCTTAACTTGTCCTGAGGCCATCTTGTCTTTGGAAACCCTATCGAAGCAAAACACAGATCTTTTTATGCCTTCCCTTTCATTACACAGACATTGACTAAAAAGGAGCAGGAATAACTGCCAATTCAGTAGGCTCCTTGCTCTTTTGTGCATTTTAAAGGCATTTGCTGTTTGGGATTTGGAAGAAAATCATGAGAACTGAGAAGCTCTGGCTGTCTTGGCAGGAAGCAGGCTCATTGTTTGCAGAGAGAGCTGGTTTCCATGGTTTTGGACTACAGACAGCTGCTTTTTTTTTTTTTTTAAGAGTAGTTTCTACTTGCAATTGAATATAATAAATAGTCAAGGTAGCCAGTCTCTCAACAGCAAAAGGTCTTTGAGTCATTTGAAAACACCCTAGTATATTATCATTCATGACCAACTGTACCTGGTTTTTAGTTATTAAGTCATGCATTCTCTCAAGATAGGTCCTGTTTGGCTCCAATTCTGCTTTATCGAGAGCAGCCAATTATATTTCAGGCCTAAGGTTCTAGTCTTAAAAGTAAACACACTCCTCTCTTTTAGGACAGGAGACTTGGGATGGTCTGGGAGAGGAATGCAGGCTGGGGGCCTGCAGTCCTGCAGGTCTGAGTGGCAAGTGCTGGAGTTGAGGCTATGGGAGGTTCATGGCCTCCCCCGCTCTGCTAAGCCCGCTGGTACAGCAAACATATGGTGCACTGCAGAGAAACCAACATGTGGAAACCAGCCATTTTACTTCTGTCACTAAAGTAGGACACCTGACAAATTTTTGCTTCTTTCTTTCATGACCTAAAAAGAAGAACAAGCTACATTAAAATGAAAATAACATTTTTCGGCCAGGCACAGTGGCTCACACCTGTAATTTCAGCACTTCGGGAGGCCAAGGTGGGGCAGATCACTTGAGGTCAGGAGTTCGAGACCAGCCTCTGGTGAAACCCCATCTCTACTAAAAATGCAAAACAAAATTAGCCAGGTATGGTGGTATAGTCCTGTAATCCTAGCTACTTGGGAGGCTGAGGCATAAGAATTGCTTGAACCTGGGAGGTGGAGGCTTCAGTGAGCTGAGATGGTGCCACTGCACTCCAGCCTGGGTAACAGAGCGAGACTTCATCTAAAAAAAAATAAAGAACTTTTTTTTTTTTAAATTGGGACACTGACTTGGAATTTAGAAGGATCAGGTAATGAATTTAACAATTTCCACAGTTAGTAGCAATATTAAAGCAATTATAGTGTCCCCTGTATCTCGAGCAGTGGGCTTGGTGTAATAGATGGAAGAATGCAAAAGTCTAGGTCTCACCAGCATGCCAACGTTACCTGTGGCCCTTACAACCCTTTAGCAGAAACCTAAGCTCTTTCTAAATAGGGGTGAATTGTGTGCTTACTCTTAAAAGCACTCATGTTGCCCAAAAAAATCTTTTGTAGGATGTTCCGTTCTTTTCTCCCTTTCCTGATCTTACAGCTGGTGTTCCAGTTTACTTTTTATTTTGTTGGTTTTATTATCATTGGCCCTTTTTTGCTATTTGATTTTCTTCTGTTTAGATCTTGCTTTGCAAGTGGATTTTTAATCCTTTGGGATCAGAGACTACCAGATCGTTTAATTTTCTCATGTGTTCTGTTTCCCCACCTAAGATGGATTTCTGAGTCTGGCATAGAAAACCAACTGGGAATATGTCAGACTTTCCTTCCAATGACACTTTTGTCAAAGAGAACAAGAGATAACCCTTTCCCCAGCTTCTTTAAGCATCATGGTTGCTGTGGGTTAGCAGTTTCTGAGGATCACTTATACACAAATTTGCCACCAAATGTATAAACCACAGAACGGGATCTGTTGGAGTGACTCAGTACAATTAGATTAGTGATGGCATAGAATGGAATTGGGGAAGCTAAGGAGGGGCTGGTACTTTAATCAGTGATGTAAGCACTGCAACAACTTGTTTTTTTTTGTAGCCACTGCCTGTTCTTTTGGCAAGAGCAAGATTTCTCCCCTAAGTGACTTATATTTTCTAACTTTCAGTCCCCTCTTATTTGTATTGCTCTATTTCTTTCTTTAGATCTAGTAATATTTATGTTATGAATTAAAGTGCTGCAATGTTGAATGCTTATATATTTAGGATTGTTATAGTCTCCTGTTGAAGGATCCCTTTATCGCTACATAGTGACCTCCTTTGTCTTGTTCTAAATTGTTTTTTTTTTAAATTTAAAGTCTGTTTTATCTGTTATCCATATAGCTGCTCCTTACTTTTGGTTTCTTTTTGTGTGGAATATTTTTCCACCCCTTTACCTTTAGTTTATATGTGTCTTTATGGGTAAGTTGTGGGCAGCATATACTTGGATCATGACTTTTTGTCCATTCTGCCAATCTGTATCTTTTAAGTGGAGCACTTAATCTATTTTATATTCAAGGTTAACATTGATATGTGAGGTTAACATTGATTTGTTCCTGTCATATTGTTAATTGCTTTCCCATTGTTTTAAAGATGTATTTCTTTCTTTTTCTCTATCTTGCTGTCCTTGTGGTTTGATGAAATTCTACCATGTTGTCATTTGATTCCTTTCCTTTTCTTCTTTGTATGATTGCTTTGTAAGAACGGTGCATTTTACATTTCCATGTGTTTTGTAATGGTGAATATTGGCTTTTTGTTTCCATATTTAAGATCCCTTTAGACATTTCCTGACATTTCATGGGTCTAGTGGTGACAAATTCCCTCAATGTTTGCTTGTCTAGGAAATACTATGTCTCCTTTACGAAGTTTATTCTGGCAGGATATAAAATTCTTGGCTGTCAGGGTTTTTTGTTCTTTTTTCATTTCAGTACTTTGAAAATGCAATCCCATTCTCTTCTGACCTGTAAGGTTTCTGCTGAAAAGTCAACTGTTAGGCTGATGATGTTTCCTTTATAGGAGACTAGACATTTTTCTCTTGCTAATTTTAAAATTATTTCTTTCACTTTGACTTTAGACATTCTGAAAATAATATGTCATGATAAAGTCCCTTGTGCAATATATTTAGCTGGGGATCATAAGGCTTCCTGAGTTTGAATGTCTAAATGTCTTGGTAGACTTGGGAACTTTTCATCAATTATTTTCTTAAACAGGTTTTTTAAACTTTTTGATGTCTCTTCCTCTTTGGGAATAGTGATAATTCATAAGTTTGCTTGTTTTATGTAGTACCATACATCTTGAAGGCTTTGTTCATTTTAAAATTATTTTTTCCTTATTTTTGTCTCACTGGACTATTTCAAAAGATCTAACCTCAAGTTTTGAGATTCTGTATTCTGCTTGGTCCAATCTATTATTGAATCTTTTGAATGTATTTTGCATTTTCTTCAATAAATGTTTCAGTTCCAGAATTTCTTTCTGCCTTTCAAAAAGATATCCATCAATTTGGTAAATTTCTTATTCATATCCTGAGTTAACTTTCTAGTTTCTTCACATTGGTTTTCAGATTATCTTGCATTTCACTGAGTTTCTTTAAGATCAATATTTTGAATTCTTTATTTGGAATTCTGGGGAATTCTTTTTGATTGAGATCTATTGCTGGGCAATTCTTATTGTCTTTTGGTGGCGTCATAGCTCCCTGCTTCCCTGCTATTAGTGCTTCCTGTGTCCTTCTGTTGATATCTGCTCATCTAGTATAGCAGTTACTTGTTTCAATTTTTTTGAAATTGCTTTTGTGGGAGAGATTTTTTTCCTAGAAATGTATGTGCATTGATTTGAGTAAACTGCTTTGACTTTGATTTTGGTTGCCAATGGTACTGTGATTTTGTATGACTTCCTTGGTGATATGCAGTGTCAGTGGTATCTGTGATTTCCTTGGTGACTTAGGGTATAGTTATTAGTTGAGGTTGTGGTAAAGTTTTGCTGGGGACTTAGACACCAAATGAGCCAGTCTTCAGACCCAAGTGGTAGCAGCTGTGGAATGAATGTGCTGTTTTTAGGTGCTGGCTCTGGTGTTAGTGGACCCTGGAGCACTGATTCTTGGGCCTCTAGGTGGCTTGCTTAGAAGCTAGTAGTAGGAGTGGTGAGCCAGGTGTGTAGGCAGTTTCTCAGGCCCCTGGGAAGCTGCTGTCATGAGGGTGACGGCAGTAGCGGTGGTGGAGCAACCCACTGGGACCCAAGCAGTTTGAGTAGGTATTGCCAGAAGCTGCAATGGGCTGGGTCAGTGGGACGAGCCAGTTGTCCGTCCCACAGATACCTGTAGAGGGGTAGTGGGTATTGTCCTAAGTGTGCTTAAGGGAGCTTGGTCTCCTCTGTCTCTTCCCTGGCTGGGTGGCAGCTACAGCCACATCACCTCAACTTGGTCTGAGGGTGGGGCATAGCCCACTGTTAAACTCTAAAAATGGTGCTAGCCATGGGCTTGTGGCAAGAAAATATGAGGGCTTGCTAAGGCAAGCAGTGTGGGCAAGAAGCTATTCAAGTCTGAGTTTCACAGGAGCCCATAGCAGAGTGGTAGATATTGTCCTGGGTATGCATAGGGGAATCTGGTTTTCCTGTCCTTCCTTGGCCAGGTGGTGGCTGCAGCTACATTAACCCAAGCTTAGCCCAAAAGTGAGTCACAGCCCAGCATTAATGTCAGGACCAGAGAGGATGGTCTCCATCCCAGGCAAGCAGCGTAGGCCAGAGGCTGTGGGGAGTGCAGTCTACTCACATCTCAGTTTCCTGGCAGCCCATTGCAGGGCAGTTAGTATTGTCCTGGATGTGCACAAAATAGCCTGGGTTCCCTGTCTCTCCTTGGCTGGGCAGCAGCTGCCACCATGTTAGTCTGAACTCAAATCAGGGGTTGGACATAGCCCAGTGTTAAACTCTCAAAGTGGCACCTTGGGCTTACCAGAGAGGGCTGGGTCCCTCTTAGGAAAATCTCATGGGCAAGAAGCGTGGGAAGTAATACATAGTTTTGGAATGTCTCCAAATGTGAAGTTCTGAGTAGCCACTTGTAAGTTAATGGAGGAATAAGTCCTGCAGGAGTTCACAGGGTTGTTGGGGGAACCAGAAATGAATGCAAACTCTGACGGCAATATTAATAGAACTGAGTAAATATCTATTGGAATGAATAGACAATTAGCGAGAATGCTTTTATCCACAATAACTTTGAATCAATGGGGACTCATTATCTATAACTCCCAGGCTCTTCGCTCTGAACATGGACAAAGACACCTGGATCATTGAGATCCTCAGTTAAACAGCACATAGCTGAGTACACAGTCACCAGAAATCCTAAGATCTTACTTGAATGGTCATTGTATTTGCTTAGTTCTTACAACCAAAATGATTGGTGCTTCTTTAATACCTGAGACTCTAGCTTGGGTGCCCCTTCTCTTATTTTCCATGATACCCTTTGGCTGAAGAGAGTTGACACAGCAGAAGAGGGAAGAACAGGAGAAACAGCGTCCCTGGAGGGTCCTTAAGCCTGGTCATTTCCTTAGGCTTCATTAAGAGTTGAATGTGTGATGAGAATTTCCCCTTTCTGAAGGTGCAGGTTGCTGGGAAAGAATGTGTGTATAGGGGTGGTGGTGGGGGAGATGGATGGGGTGATAGGACTGGAGCACACTGCTTTCTGCATGGAGAGAAAACCACACAGACCTACCCCAACATTCTTTAAGCCTCCTCACCACTGGAAAGCACCATCTCTACTCAGGGTACCAGCCAGTCTGATCTTGAATGTTTTATATACATAGTATACACATCAATAAACAGCTGGTGTCCACCATTGTTAACTATACTGGATCTGTCTGGGAATAAGAGACCCTTACCATCCCATGCAGCATTTCCAAGCATATGGTCATCGATGCTTGCTCCAAGCTTGTTCAATAAATTTTAGAACAAATTCTTTTTTTCCTATGCTGGCTTAGAATTGAAATAATTTCTGTTGAAGTGTGATCTAAACCTCAGTCCCAGAAGCTTTCCTGCGCAGTCTCCTTTGGTTCATACAGCAACTGTGATTTTCAGTGTACGGATTTGTTTGATTCTTGTGATCGCCATTATTCCTCAGTTTATGGAAATATATCTAACCTGGTATCTGTAGAATTCATGTTCAACTTCCTTTAAAATCTCTTAGCAGCTAGTATGAAAGATGAAGCCCAACAAAACACACACACACACACACACACACACACACACACAATGCTTGTCCATTGAGTAGCTGAGTGGATTTAGCCGTTACTCAAAGGGGAGAAATATGTAACTTCAGGTCATTTTTCAGGCTAAGAATTAGACTTCCTGAGTTCTGGGTAGTGTTAGGGTTTGTTTCAGATTCCTTGAATCAGAGCCCTGAGTCGGCACTCCAGCCCCACGGCAGTTACATTACTGGAATCTTGATCTCCTTCCAAGAAAGCTCAAAAATTTCATGAAAAGGTTGAGTGAGCTGACCTGAAAAAAATTAGATGAAAGAAATAATGTTTTTCATCTTAGTATGTTGCTGTTTAACTATCAAGGATGTCTAGGTTTCTAGTCATTAAATGCTCAGTGGCCTTCAGAAGTGTGCTTTCCTCCCCCTAGAAGGCAGTAATACTATGGTTGCTGAAGTCAGAATACACAGGTATTTACTTGCCATGTAATCAGCATAATTGCAGAGGATTGTTCTGTGTATAACTTGGAAAGTATGTTTTTAACCTCTGGAAGCTTTTCTATCTAATTACTGATTTTCTGTTTCACTTACCACTTCCCTCTACACATAAATCTGTGATGATGTTTTTAACAAATAAGATCCACTAAAATTCTAGATGATTTGCAAGCATCCCAATTTCAGTTAACCTTTTCTTTAACAGACTAGTTTAGGTTTTCACCCCAGTAGCTAAACATAACGATATTTATCTTTAGTTTAACAAAAATTCTAACAAATCCACTTACTAATGATTAACTGGGTTCTCCATTGCTTACTAAACTATCATGCTGTTGAAAGACTACTTTTCACTCCTGCATGGGTGTGTCACACTTCAAGTTCTTGAAAAGCTCTTGAGGTACTTTCTTCCCCTTTTTTCGTTTCTTATTTAATTAAATTATTTGTGTAGTGTGTCAGGTTCACCTGTTGGAGGTTTTATGGGAAAAGTCACTTGCAGGCTGTAATGTGTTGTAGGTTAAACTTAGACATTCTTTTCAAAATTAGCGAATTTAGCATTACTTCCTTTGGACCTCCCCTGGGGACCAGCCTACTTTCTTTGAAGGGAAAGCACCAAGCTTTCACTTGGCTTTTTCACACCTCCCACTCTCCTCCATCTGACCTCCAAGGACTCCAAGGTCATGACCACTTAGAGGGCCTCTTGCCTGCAGGAACGTGGGCCTGTGGGTGGAGAAATCCCTCATTCAAGGAAACAGGCAGACTTTACTGCTGCTGCTGATCAATATACCATGAAGGGATGAACAAAGAAAGAGGGGCAGTCATTGATGTTGTAAGAACTAAGCCAATACAATGACCATTCGAGTAAGATCTTAGGATTTCTGGTGACTGTGTACTCAGCTATGTGCTGTTTAACTGAGGATCTCAGTGATCCAGTTGTCTTTATCCATGTTCAGAACAAAGAGCCTGGGGTTATAGATAATAAATCCCCATTGATCCAAAGTTATTGTGGATAGAAGCATTCTAGCACATTGTCTATTCATTCCAATAGATATTTACTCAGTTCTGTTAATGCCCAGGAAGAGAGAACTGAGGAAGCCAGGAACAGCATCAAGGCGATGGGAAAGGCAAACCTCCTATCAGGGATGGAGGACACCAGACACATTTCAGGCCTACCACAGAGGGGCAGTGGCACAAAAGCCCAGCCACAGTGTCATGCTAGGCCTGGGGTATCTGCAGGTATCTTGGCCTGGCTTATTGGATCTGTCTTCCTTCTTTGGGCAAATACAGTCTAGTCCCACTGAAGAAAAACTTGCTGCATGTTTTCTCCCCAGGCTTTGGAATGCTACCAAAACTGGAAAAGAAAATTCCATGAATCTCTGCTCATCCAGATCTTTCCTGTTCTGAAAAGAAATCCAACATGAGTTCCACAGCTCCTGCAACCCACACCGCATTCTCCCTGTGAGCGCTAGAGATTCCGGCCTGAACCATGACATTCAGCCGTTAATCATCCTCTGACATTAACCATTTTCCCAAGAGGGAGTGTGGAACTGAGAAATCCTGGGGCACACGGGGGCCTGACAGCTGTGTCCGGGGCCAGCTCTGCTCCTGAACACCATTGTGCTTGTGCTGTCTCGGTTTCCTTATCTGCATCATTAGAAACACAGGCTCAGTATCTGAAAGTTGACTTGTTGCTGTAAGACTTCAAGTCTGTGCATTTCTTTCTTTTCACCGTGGCTTGTTTCAGCAGAAATTGTGTTTTATAATGTTTCCTCTTCCTCTTCACATGGCATCAGTAGTGTGCCCATTCACTTATTTAACAGGTGCCCATTCACTTATTTATTTATTTATTGAACCTTTGCTATCCACAGGCACTATACTGGTGGAAGGTGGACATGCTGCTGGTCCTTTGACAGCTCAGTGGTTCTCACACTTCAGCCAGCATCAGAATCTCTTGGAGGCTTCTGTTAAAAACAGATTGCTGAGTTGCACTTCGAAGAGTGTCTGATTTATAAAGTCTGTGGCCCCCAAATCTGTATTTTTAATAAGTGTCCAGGTGATGCTGAGGTTGGTGGTGTCAGGGTGTGAGGACCACATTTTGAGAAGTGCTGGTTTATCACATAGCAGTTGGTGACAGTACTATTTTACCCAAGGGCTCTTATCTTAACAGCTGGCATCCAGGCTCCTCCTGAGGAAGAATCTGCCTTTGTCTGAAAAAATTCCTTAAAGAACTGTTTGGATTGGATGACATCTTTAGATGCCAACCAGCAGTAAGACATCAGGAAAGGAAACATGCTCTTCAGTGTACGTTGGCAGGACTGGGAGGGTTTGACACCTGAAAAAGAGAGGAGGTGAATGAAGGGGGTGAGAAGAAAGGAAAGAGAAAAAGGGCTGGGCAGGTGAGGAGCCATCCATCCATGTAAAGGCTTGTTTGCTTTAGGGGGCTTCCTTGTGTGCTGCAAACCTGTCTTTGTTTATTTAATTTAATTTATTTTATTTTTTTGAGACAGGTTTTCACTGTCGCCCAGGCTGGAGCACAGTGGTATGATCTTGGCTCACTGCAACCTCTGCCTCGTGGGTTCAACCGATTCTCCCGCCTCACCCTCTCAAAAAGCTGTAATTACAGGAATCTGCCACCATGCCTGGCTAATTTTTGTATATTTAGTAGAGACGGTGCTTTTCCATGTTGGCCAGGCTGGTCTCAAACTCCTGACCTCAGGTGATCTGCCCACCTTGGCCTCCCAAAGTGCTGGGATTACAGGTGTGAGCCACCATGCTCAACCTCTCTTTGTTTATTCTCTGTTTCCTACTTGCCCTCCCCCAAACCTTCAGTCCAAAGAAGCAGGAACCGAAGGGCGTAGAGGCCACAAGAAGATAAGGCCCTCTAGGCTACAGAACTGGAATTCATGGTGGGGCAGAAGCCCATGTAGCCTCGCTCTCCAAAGGGCCAGAGACCCTTGATGGCTTCTAAGTAACCAATGACTGAAAGGCAAGTTCTCAGTGAGGTCTTGAAGACCTGGACAAGTATTTATTTTGTTTTATTATCATTTTTTGAGATGGGGTCTCCCTATGTTGTTCAGGTGGTCCCGCGTTGCTGGGCTCAAGCTATCCTCCTGCCTCAGCCTCCCGAGTAGCTGGGACCACTGATGTGAGCCGTTGCACCTGAAATTTTATTTAGAGTGCTTTTATTTAAAACTTCAAGTTTTTTTTTTTTTTTTTTTTTTTTTTTTAATAGGGTTTCACCGTATTGGTCAGGCTGGTCTCGAACTCCTGACCTCAGGTGATCTGCCCACCTCAGCCTCCCAAAGTGCTGGGATTACAGGCGTGAGCCACCACGCCCGGCAAAACTTTAAGTTTTAAAAGAAAGAATGAAGCTGAAATTCCATGAACATGACCATAATCAAAATTATACTGTGCTGTACTAGTGCTATGAACTTTCTCAAGTGTATAGTTTTCTTTTACTTTTACCACAGTCTCATCAGAAGAAAACACTAGTATTAGTCATGTATTCCTATTGGGAAACTGAGGCATAAATAGATGAACAATAAAGCCATGGTTTCAAGCCCGGGTCTCCTGACAGCCAGTCCAGGGGGCTTTCCTTACGGAGATGCTGGGAAAAATCTGTTCTTAGAGCTCTGTTTTACTCTCAAATGAGGTAGCTGCAGAGTTCAATCTGAATTCTGAGCAAATTAGTATTTGGAATGGTATCTCAGAATATCCCAGGGAGGAGGTTAAATCATTTTGTCCCTAACTTAACATCTGACTTTCAAACCCAGAGCCTTACTTTTTCCTTAAAAACCTGCCTGTCATTTGCCTGCAGGAGGGAAGCAGGGAGGGCGGTGATCAAGCCTAACTCTCTGCATGTACAGCCACATGTTACACTCTGATATCAATCTTGTAGCTGGAAAGGTCTATATAAGAAACAGCCACGGCCAAATTCTCTATTTTTTGGCAACCCTGACTCCATTCATCTTGATGGCCGACAGACAAATCAGTTTTATTCTAAATCAAAATGATGGGTGTCCTGGCAGTTCCTGCCCAGGCCAAGGAGAACTTAAGATGGGAGGGTGCAGAGGGCCCCCTTCACACTTAACTCTCTCTTCAGGTGTCTTCTTTAGCCAGGTGAGATCAGGCTAAAATTAGACTCTCTAACACGGAGGAAGAGGACAAGATTCCACAAAACCCAGGTCTGAGCAGTGTTTGTGATTCAAAAGAGGGGAGCCTTCACCCTGGGGAGCAGGGTGCTGAGAGTGAGGCCCTCTCTCTCCCCGTCCCCAGATCCCACGCACCTAGTCTTGATGGCCAAAGATCCTCACCAGAAGAGATGATAGCATTTATTACACCTTAGTGTATAATAACTTAATCTCAGTGAAGAGGAGCTGTATCTCAGTTCCTCTTCACAATTACTCTTAAAGTGCATGTGCCTCCTTCACAGGAGAGAGAGCCTAGGTCTCAGAAGCCTGAAGTAATCTGCCCTGGTTAGGAGGTGGCAGGGTTGGTGTTCGAACCTGTGTTATTACAAAGCCCATATTCTTCTCCACTCTTCCATCCCCTGGTTCCCCAAAGCCTTCCTGTGAGAAAACAACAAGGAGTGATTGTTTTTTTAAAATACTAAATCACATCTTTTTAAATCTGGAGATGATGGTCTTAGTTTTTTGATGTGAAAATGTCTATTCTTTGCCCCAAATCATGGCGATGGTAGATAACAATCACTTCTCCTCCTCTTCCTTTTTTTTCACTTGACCAATGGTGAAAAGAAGCTGACAGTCCTATTTTGGTTCCATGTTTCCATTAAATTTTTTTTCTTGGTTCATAAATACAAAAGTCTGGGACCCCTGCTTTACACACAGCAACTCATCACAGCATTAAGAACTACATAGCTGGGACCTAGGGCCACAGCTGTGTCCTAGGTAACATGCTGTTAATTCGATTTAGGATTTACTATCTGACGTTGTACAATTGGTTCAAGTTTGGTGATAAACTTTAAGTATGACTACCAGGGACTTCTTAGTCAAAAGCCATCTCTTCTGTAAGCTGAAGCTTCTTTTTCCTTTAAGATTTCCACTTTTCGCCGGGCGCGGTGGCTCACGCCTGTAATCCCAGCACTTTGGGAGGCTGAGGTGGGTGGATCACGAGGTCAAGAGATCGAGACCATCCTGGTCAACACGGTGAAACCCCGTCTCTACTAAAAATACAAAACATTAGCTGGACATGGTGGCACGTGTCTGTAATCCCAGCTACTCAGGAGGCTGAGGCAGGAGAATTGCCTGAACCCAGGAGGCGGAGGTTGCGGTGAGCCGAGATCGCGCCATTGCACTCCAGCCTGGGTAAAAAGAGCAAAACCCCGTCTCAAAAAAAAAAAAAAAAAAAAAAAGATTTCCACTTTCCTTCCTGGCTGGGCCCATATGTCCGGGTTCTGGTTTCTTAACTCAACAGAATGTGCTAATCAGCAAATATTCTCCTGAAGCCTCTTTTATTATGTTCTATACAGTTATTTTTCTAGGTTGAAGCTGGAACATATTTTTTCTATATTAAATGTTCTCATGATTTTTACAAACGGTATGAGATTACTACAGGCCTTATTAAATATTACAACGCCCTTAAACTTGAACAAAGCCAGTCTGGGACACACAGTAAGTCCGCAGCCTGACAGGCAGCCCTCCCTTGCTGACTGCACATGCCGTTGTGTTAATCAGCCGTGGGAAGGAGCCACTGCTGACGCCGCTCCTCTTTTGAACACCGTCACCCGTGGGCTCAGGGCAGCTGCAGGCCCTCCACTCCCAGGAGCTATGTCTTCAGACACAGCTCTGTGTCTGCGCCATCCCAGCTTCAGGGCCTCCAGAGTGTCTCTCAGCTCTGAGTCCTGCAATTTCCTTTATGGACGCAGTAAATCATTCTACACACCATGGAGCAGAGGAACAGTCTGAATTATTAGACCTACCTGCTTAGCTGTTTTAGAGGCAGATTCTCATATTGAAACATTTTCCTTCTTCACTCATCATTATTATTCTTTTTTAGTTTAGTGGACGCTCTTCCGATCTGTTTTTTTGATAAAGTCTCCCTCTGTCACCCAGGCTGGAGTGCCGTGGCACAATCTTGGCTCACTGCAACCTCCGCCTCCTGGTTTCAAGCAGTTCTCCTGCCTCAGCCTCCCTAAGTAGCTGGGACTACAGGTGCATGCCATCACACCCAGCTAATTATTTATTTATTTTTGGTAGTTTTTAGTAGAGGCAAGGTTTCACCATGTTGGCCAGGCTGGTCTCAAACTCTTCACCTCAGGTGATCTGCCCACCTTGGCCTCCCAAAGTGTTAGGATTACAGGTGTGAGCCATGTGAAATATTTAAATAAAACACCCATGGAGTGTTCCTTAGAAGCTGACCAGGGGATTCTGGTTCTGTTGGGCCACTAGTGTTGGTTTCACAGAGGTGGCAAGGCTCTGTCGCTTTCTTTCTCCATCTCTCGTGTTCACTCTGCCCTCTACTTTCTTACTCCGTGTTCTCCACCTTCCTTTGCTTGGTGAAAAAGAATTAGTTCACTTCATTCATTCAGCCATTCCCCCATTGGCTCATTTGTTCATGCCTTCACTCTGAGTGCTGCATTTAAGTGCCATGGACACCGCAGGGAACAAGACAGGTGCTGCCCTCACAGAGGGTGTGATCTGGGAGGTGGGACAACAGTTAACTGGGCATTTACAATGTAGCATGGTGAGCACTACCCTGGGGTTGAGCACAAAGGGGCCCTGGCCAGCCTTGGCCAGGTCAGGCAGGGCTTCCAGAAGGCCTGCACTAAGACGAAGTCAGAGTCCTCAGCACTGGGGAGGCAACCAGGCAGCTAGGCAGATGCTAGTGTCGTTGGCTCTCTGGAATCTTTGCACATGAACTGTATGTTTTCTGTTTGGTGACTTTAAACTGGTTATCTGACCATGATAGGAAACTCGGTGGCAGATGTGACAGGTAGAGGAAATGATGGCATGCAGAAGCTGAGAGATGATGGTGTCTGATTTTGATGTAGTTTAATAAGCAAAAGTGCAAACGGTGATTTGAGTGCGTGCGTGTTTTGTGTTGTGTGCGTGTGTGTGTGCTATTCATTTCTTGTTTCCCGTAATTAATCCAGTTTTCATATTCTTGTGAATTAACATCACTGAACTGAGACTAGATTTTCCCCTGAACCAAAATAAGGTACTGAATTAAGAGTTTAAGAATTTAGGAAACTTTGCTTTCAAAATCAAGACCAATAATATCTCTTGCCCTTTGATTTTTCTTTTTCTCTTGAGGGGAGCATGATGTTGATATATTTTTGCCATTCAAGTATTCATAAAAGATTTCTGGAAGTTGCTTTTTACCTTAATGAGTTGAAGCATGATTTCTGGTCAAACTTGCTTTGCAATCTCCTTTTCACTCCTTGCATCTGTTTTCATACTTAGGGAATATATGAATGCAGAGAATAGAGAAAAAAAATCTTAGAAAGAAGTGGACTAGTGCTCCATGAGTTACATCATTTATGTGTCCCTTCTTTCCATGATGTGGGTTTGTTAAAATTCAAGTGAGGCAATTTTAACACAGGATGGCATTGGGGACTTTGTTTTCCTGGTTGCTGAATCACAAAGAAGCCATGCATGGCTACTCTGATTGTTAGTGCAGGTGCAATTATTCTTAGTCAAAGGTCTTGGCTTTCCTTTATCTCTAAAAGGGAGAAGAAAATGGGAATCTGTCCTCCAGATAGATTATGAAAAACAATGAAAACAGTTGTTAAAAGTTAGTGATTAAAAATCTAAACAATGAGATGACTATAGGTAACAACAATTCATTGTGTATATTCAAATAGCTAGGAGAGAGGACTTCTAATATTCCCAACACAAATTACCCTGATTTATTATCCATCGTAGACACGTATTCAAATATCACAATATACCCCATGAATATGTACAATTATGTGTCAATTAAAAATAATAATAAAAGAAAAAAGCCCAAGCCAATCAATCAGGTGACAATCCAAACTCTAACAAAACTTCCCTGGTAATTGGAAAAAGATTGCTTTTGATCTCTAGCACATAAAATCTGTGTGTTTCCCTTATGTAAATTATACTTCAATAAAAATCAGTTATAAAAATGCATACACAAAAAAAGCTTTCGAAAAGACCCACTCCTCTTTCTGGTGTCTAGAAGAGTTTAATTGAAATTCATCCTGAAGTTGTAAGGGAAATTGTTAAACAAATGAATTAGCTGCCTAACTAAAGCCTGCCCCAATCTAGTGATCTTTTATCATATTACTCTGTTTTAATTTCCTGAATTTATCATTATCAAATTATCTTGCTTGTTTGTTTCTTTATTATCTTTCTCCCCTAGAATGTTAGCTTCTTGAGGTCAGAGACTTCATCTTGGTCATGTCTAAATCTTCCTCTTCTAGCATGGAGCTTGGCACATGGCAGGGCTTTCATAAGTATATGTCAAATCAATGGATGAACGAATATTTCTACCAGCAACTTCCTTAGGTTTTATATATATATATATATATATTATACAATCAAGATTGCTTAAGTAATTCAGGTTCGGGGGCTGAAAAAAAATGGAATTGTCATAGGCTTAAGGATCAGGAGCCCAGAGCCCGGTGACATTTGTGTATAAACTTTGGTTAGATGTTGGATTGAACTTAATGTCAGCTTGTCATGTGAAAATGCAATGTTAGTTTTTATGACATACTAATAGCTCCTGAGAGTTGTAATTAAATAGAAGCAATTTTTGTGAGATATCAATATTAGGTCTGAAAAAAACAGATGAATGAATAAAGAAAACAGAAGACGGTAAACAGGGAGTTTGACACAACGCAGGCTATTACATTTATGGAAATGGAAGTAAGTGACATTTGAGGATTAAAAAAATCTTTCACAAGTATTTTTTTTTATCCACACAAGTGGATTTGGCTTACTGAAACCCTGATCACATTATAGAATAATACTTTAACTCAATCATAGGGAAAGGGCAAGTTTTTTCATCATGCATACTTAGTGGAACCGAAAGCTGTTTTAGCAACGTGCTCTTATGTGATATTAGGCCACATTCTTTGGAAAAATTCAAAGTGCTTTTCAACAAAATTTCAGAATTACTCCTCACATTCCAAGGAGGAGATAGTGACATTGTATAATACAAAAAATGAGAAACCAAGACCCAGGAGAGCCTGTCTCAAAATCAGGATGGGGTTCTGGAGAATCTGCTAGGATAAAATACGAGTCTTACAATTCTCAGCTGCCCCCCAGATTTTCTCAGTTGTTCAATCCAGTTGCTTTCCAAGTGGCAAAGAACCTATTTGATCAACATACCTTCTTTATTTATCAAGATAAACTCTAAATTTTGCTTCACGTGTGCTGAATGGAATCAAACAAGAAACACTTGAGAAGCCTAAAATCATAATTGAGAATTGGATCTTCCCATCGCTGAGGGAAATGACTGTGATGAACACCTAACAGTATGGCAGTCAGAGAATGAGATGGAATGAATGGAGGCACTGAAGCAACAGAGATGACACAAAGCTGGTCAAGACCTGAGAACGTGCTGTTCAAGTGGCGGCTGCAGCTTGTTCTCCCTCCGCCTGGGCTCCCTGGGGCAACGCAGACCCGAGGTGAGCTGAAATTGTACCCACAGTTCTTGTTGAGCAAGAAAGGGTTTTCCCGGTGGAATTTCACAACTGGGTTGGAAAATAAAGATTAAGATACAAGCTTGTGCCTAGGGACAGAGAAGGTGACTTCTATAGTGTGGAGAGAAGGGAGCTATGTTGCACAAAGTGGAAAGGGAATGTTGTCACCATTAAATAAATGTAGCCAGAACAGACTCAAAGAGGGCTCTGAAGGACAACTCACTATGGAAGGGAGGCTCGAATCATAGCTGACTTAGTTGAACTTATATAGGTGAATCGATAATTTGCCTGAGAGATCCAATTTTGGGTTTAAATGATCTGAGTGATCTTGCCCTAAAGTCAAGCTCTGTCCAAAAGCCCTAGTAATTGAGGCAGTGGAACAGCTCTAGGCCAAACTGGTTGGGTCAGCTCTATCCATGCCTTTGTAAGTGGTTTTAACCATTTCACAAGAGTTAGGCATGATGTGAGGTTAAGGGAGCTTTCCTGGGAGGGGATCGTGGGGAGTAGGACGGCTCATCCACAAGCTAAGGGTCTGGCTTGAGCATTTGTGGTTCAAATGCATGCATTGCAAGGTATAGTTTGCCTTGTGTCAATGAACCTGAGAGCAGTTAAAAATAAAATATTAAATACATAGCAGCTGTGAGTATATCGTAATTCATGTGAAAGTGCTTTGAAAACTTGAATGCTGCAGTATTTAACCTTTTTCTTTGGTAACAGACCATTTTGAAAATATGGATCCCGCTTCCCAAAAGAAGTACAACCCAATATGCTTATACCTTTATGAGTTTCTATTCAAATTCAAAAAGTTCACAGATATTCTGATGTCATAACTCCCCTGATATAAAGAGATTTATAAGTGTAAAATGTTATTGAGTATTCTTTTTACATACTAAGTGAATAGTGGTACGTAGAGTTGTATATTTAACATGATCTCAATGGTATAATGTAGATAGAAAAGGATATAAGTATGTGGAAAAGACTGGAAGGATATGCACTAAAATGTAGATAGTGCTTATATTTGGGTGATGAGATTGTGGGTGATCTTAATTTTCTTCTCTAAGCCTTGTTGCATTTTCTCAATTTAAAAATATTTTCACTATTTTATTGTTAACAAGAGTAGCTGTGCCTTGTGACAGATTACAGAAATATGGGACAGAGCTTTCAAAAGCAAATCTAGGCTGGGCGTGGTGGCTCATGCCTGTAATCCCAGCACTTTGGGAGGCCGAGGCAGGTAGATCACCTGAGGTCAGGAGTTTGAGACGGGCCTGGCCAACATGGTGAACCTCCATCTCTATTTAAAATACAAAAATTAGCTGGGCAGGTGCATGCCTGTAATCCCAGCTACTCAGGAGGCTGAGGCAGGAGAATCGGTTGAACCCAGGAGGCAGAGATTGCAGTGAGCAGAGATTGCACCACTGCACTCCAGCCTGGGCAACAGACAACAAATCTAAAAAGACCCTGTAGTGGACCCTCTTTTGGGTGGCTGCTCTGTTCACAGGAAAGTAGTCTCCCTTATCCTCTGTTTCACTTACTGCAGTTTAAGTTATCCTCAGTCAACCTTGATCCCAAAATGTTAAGTTATTTGATCTGGGTGGGTGGAGGTGGGTTTGGAGAGGGGAAACCACATCCACATTACTTTTATTATAGTATTTTGTTATGTGCTCTAGTTTATTAATATTAATATAATATTTATTAATATAAATTTAGTCAATTAAATTTAATTAATTAGATTTATTAATATAAATTAAACTTTATCATAGGTGTGTATATATAAAAAACACATAGTGTATATGTAGGGTTGGTACTATCCTTGGGTCCAGGCATCCACTGGGGGTCTTGGAACATATTCTTATCCACCAGGACCACTGTATTTACCAGTCTCTGAGATCTGGTGATTTATACCACAGGAACATTCCTCCCGGTCTTCTGATTGGTTCAAGGATGGGGGCCCCTGACTCTAGCTAAACCAATCATTGTCTTTTCCCAAGATTTTTCTGAACTGTAACTAGCAAGAGGCCAGCTCCTCTGTGGTGGCAGAAGCTGTGAGAGTAAGGCTTGAAATCTTTTTATTTTTCGGTGAGGGAAAGGGGGCACATTTTCTGCTGGTTTGGAAGAGAGAGAAAGAGAGGGGAGTGGGAGAGAGGGAGAAATACTTGATGGCATTTCAGTCCCTGGCTCCAATTGCCCTTGAGCCCACTGCACCCTTGTCCTGCTTGCATTTTGCTTTTTCAATTCTTTTTCTGACTTTATAGATACCCTTCTACTCTTCCAATAGATTTTCTTTTTGCCTGAACTCGTTAGAGTTGGATTATTTCTGGCACCCAAAACCAACAAGCACATACAATTAACAAAAGTATAAGTAGTCATATTATATAACTTGGATTATATTTACAGCCCCAATTGTGGAGTACAGAAAATCACCAATATTACTTGGCACAAAAAGTGATTGGCTTTGTGTGTCTGACCCTGTGCAGGACAGAGGGAGAGAAAAGAAACAGACAAATTGGAATTTTTGGTTCAGATCCTGATATCATCTTGTTTGTTAAGGAGGCAAAACTTGTCTTCTCGGCTCTATGCAGAAACAGACAATAAGGGGATTGTTCAAACTCTAGGTTATGACCATTCAAAGTACAAGTCTGTTGTTCTCTAGTTATGAATGTGATGCTTCAGATAACAAATTTACATGGGTATAAAAGAGAAATATATGTTCTAACTCAGTGAGCTAGAAAAGAATCTCTGCATTAACTTGGCAACCGGAAGATCTCTGAGCTCTGCTAAAGAGAAGATCTCAGCAAATCTGTAGAGATTCTCTACAAGAATAATTAACTCTGCGCATGCGTTTGTGCTCTTCACAGCCAATTCTATTTCAACCAATGTTTAACTATAATGAGATTAGCAATAGATACTGGGACAATATTCTAGAAATATTTGACCTAGTAGAATTTCATAATGATCTTCTTAATTAAAATATAACTCACCTAAGTGAAAAGCTCCAACTTCAAATCTGGCCCTACCTGTATCCACAATGACAATGTGGAAAATTATATCTGCCTTTGACAAATGTTTGTTTCTACTGGCCTGAGAAATGGCCTGCCCAGGATAATGTGGCAAGCTGGTGATGATGGAATCACTTCTACCTTTGGAGGCTGGTTATGGTGGCCCAATCAGAAGGAAAGAGTTTTGAGATTGGTCAGGTGCGGTGGCTAGCGCCTGTAATTCCAGCACTTTGGGAGGCCAAGGTGGGCAGATCACCTGAGGTCAGCAGTTCAAGACCAGACTGACCAATGTGGTGAAACCCCATCTCTACTAAAAATACAAAAATTAGCTGGGTGTGGTGGTGGTGCCGGCAGTCCCAGCTGTTTGGGCGGGTTGCAGTGAGCCCAGATCGCACCACTGTACCCCAGCCTGGGTGACACAGCAAGACTGTCTCAAAACAACAACAACAGCGACAACCACGACAAACACTGAGATTCTATGTTGAAACCCCTGCCCAAAATACTTATTTCATAGCTATAGCATCAAATCCAAAATGTAGAATCATCTAAAGATGTTAGACGTGTAAGATCAAATTACTCAAAGTCTTAGTCTAAAATGCTGTGATAACAGTATCTCTCAGCCTTCAAGAAACATGAATATAGCTTTTACTCGAATTAGAATGTGTAGGTTATAGTATATTGCTTAAAAAAATTTAGTCTAAATGAGACTTAAAAAAATTTAGTCTCGGCTGGGCGCAGTGGCTGAAGCCTGTAATCCCAGCACTTTGGGAGGCCGAGGCGGGTGGATCACGAGGTCAAGAGATCGAGACCATCCTGGTCAACATGGTGAAACCCCGTCTCTACTAAAAATACAAAAAATTAGCTGGGCATGGTGGCACGTGCCTGTAATCCCAGCTACTCAGGAGGCTGAGGCAGGAGAATTGCCTGAACTCAGGAGGCGGAGGTTTCAGTGAGCCGAGATCGCGCCATTGCACTCCAGCCTGGGTAAAAAGAGTAAAACCCCGTCTCCAAAAAAAAAAAAAAAAAAAAATTTAGTCTCATTATCTTAGAGTCACTCTAGATGTAAACCTCAACATTCTTTTTTTTTCTTTTTGAAATGGGGTTTCACTCTTACTGCCCACGCTGGAGTGCAATGGTACTGCAACCTCCACCTCCCGGTTTCCATTGATTCTCCTGCCACAGCCTTCCGAGTATTTGGGACTACAGGCGCATGCCACCACGCCCGGCTAATTTTTTGTATTTTTAGTATAGTTGGGGTTTCACCGTGTTAGCCAGGATGGTCTCGATCTCCTGATCTTGTGATCCACCTGCCTTGGCCTCCCAAAGGGCTGGGATTGCAGGTGTGAACCACCGCACTCGGCCATTGCGGGTTTCTATCTGAATTATCAAATTACTTTTCAGAAATGTACCAATTTTACTCCCATCAGTAGAACGGGAGTAAGTATTTCCTTATTCTTTCTCCTCATCTCAGGCATTCACATACCTAAATATGTTTGCCCCGAAGCATCTCCACTGGTGCCACATTGCTTCTGTTCAAACTTCTTTGATTATTAATGAGGAAGAACACTTTTCCTGTTTCTTAGCTTTTGAAACAGCGGAGGTCTGAGAATGAATATGTCCTTTACACATTTTACTCTTTTTATTGATTTATGTAAGCTCCTTCAGAGTGGCCGTTTCAATCTTTTATCTGACATGTCTGCTACAAATGTTTCCCCTCATTTGCTTACTTTTTAGCTGTGTTCTTTTTTATTTGAAACTCAGAGATTCTAATATTTTTTCTTTGTCATTTCTTTCATTTTGCCTATGTTTAAAGTCCATCTCCACCCCCAAAATCAAATTCATCTGATTTATTTTGACAACATAAATAAATCCTGTCAATTCTCTGGAGCACAAGAGAAATCTGAAGTAATACACTCATTTTAATTTTGAATTGTATTTTTTGTTTATGCTATTTTAAAAAGAAAGAAAGGAGAAGACAAGAAAAGAGGGCAGATAGAAAAGGCAAACATCAGTACTGCCAGGATCTAAGAGTGTTTGGGGGATCCAACGCTCTGTGTAGAAGCAGAAGCCACCAGTGACTTACCTCTGCCCTGGCAGTTACTTCTGGATTTCAGGTTAGTGTTCTGACCGTTCTGGAAAATAGCTAGAGGCCTGGATTTGCTGTCAACAGCTGCAGTGCAAGTTAAAACTGAAACGGGAACCTCTCCTATCTCACCTGACCATCACAGGGGTTAAGTACCTGGAAATCCAGTGATGAAACGAAGAGGAGCTTTTGAAAGAAATCACAAAGAAGTGGGGGAGAGACCGGGAAGCCTGGACTCCTGACTTTTCCTTCTCCTCCACGCCTCCCCTTCCCTACTCGACATCCTGCCCCCCAAGACCTGGATATTGATTTGCAAGGAGTGGGAAAAGGGGACATTTAAAAAAATTTCTCCTCAACCAAGTTTTTGTCTAAATCTAACCACACTGCTGTTTTTCTCTTTACATCCTTAAAACTCAGATTTGTGCAAAAAGGGGTAGGTAGAATACAGTAAAGACCAAATCAGATAAAACACAGGTTTTAGTCTGGTAGAGTCTTCTCATTTCAGGTTTGTGTCTGGAATTAGAGCTTTAAAAATTGCTCCAAATGAACAGTAGTTGTCTCTATTATGATTAATCAAACTCTCAGACCGAGAGTCCAAATGCTCCTCCCATTGGCTCACCGGGGAACACTGAAGTTATTATGTGATAAACATATTCAATGAATGATGAAAATTGTTTTCCATACATTGGTTATGGCAGCATAATTTAGACAAAAGAGTGCTAGATAAGCAGTCAGAAAGTTCTAGAATCAATTATACCCACTATGTGACCTCTTGAAAACCAGTTTGCCTCTTTGAGCCTAAGTTTCCTAATCCATGTAACTATCTACACAGAGAATGGAGATTTGCAAAGAAGTAGGGAGAGCTGGGGGAGACACACAGGGTGCTAATTAAAGGAATGAAAATGATTTCTTCATGTCATTCTCATGTTCTGAAATGCCCAAGTCTTCCTCATTGCCCTTATAGTAAAATAAAATTGTCTTCCAAAATTTGTAGCAATCCAGCTCAATCTTATCTTGCCTCCTTCAAGCAATAAAAAAGCAAGGGCATGATAGATTTGAGTATGCATCCTGGTCTTGGTATTTACTGTGCTACCATGGGCTCATTATTTAACTTGTCAGAGCCTTTATTTCCAACTATACAAATAGGGAGGACAATGCCTCTTTCTTGCAGATCTGCTGCAAGGGCAGAGGACTATTTCTGCTTATGATCTGCCTTGCTGTTTTCTGCAAACTCCACTGTTCTAGCTCAAATCCCACATGAAACCTTCTTCCTGAGGTCTTTACTGACCTTCCATGTAGCCCCTATGTGTGCCAATAAATTTTTGTAGATCAAAATAATTTAAACTGAGAGTCACCTGAATCTTTATCTAGTGTGGCCTGCCTTGATAACAGGGCAATGCCGCTTTCTTGACTCTTCCTACACCCGTGTTTTTTTGCATTATGCACACTTTCTAGTTATCTCTATTGTTGCAATGACAGTACTGCCTAAGTGTTATCCGTGAGTGTCATCACATGGGTCACCTCTTGATTATTGAACCAGAATTGTAATCATGTTGTAGTTAGATGAGAAACTCAAGAAAGATGATCTAATAAAGACTGATTTAAAAAATACAATAGTAATCTAAAAATAGCAACAAAACTAAATCAGGGCAGAAGACCTGGGCAAGATAAGAACTTATTGATCAACGAACAGTGTGTATGTACACTGGTAAATGTATCAGGTAAATACACCAACCATGAGTTTCTTCTGGGTCATACTGCTCGGAAGCAATGAAGGAAAATGAGCAAGCAGGGGAGAGAAATCAGGTTCGGAAAGACCTTGTGATTTCTTGAGTAAATCATTATGGATACGGCGCCCCCTAGTGCACCGAACAACACAGGTGCCCCAGTGTGCAGTAGCTGAGAGCTCCGGAGCTGAGCAATCTCATCATCCCCGTCTCCAGCCTTATTTGAAACACCTGCGATTTCTGTTTTGCCATTGCTTTCCTTTCCACTGCACAAGCAACTGTAGGCCAGGGAAGAAAGGGGGACAGATGTCCTTTATTTAGTTAGATTTAAGCATTGATTCTCACGGGAGTCGTGAATTAATGCGAGGTACCCAAATAATATTAAAAAGTATAAAAAAATGTTACCGTGAAAAGAGTTTCTACTTTTTCCTGAGATAGAGGAATGTAATTAGGAGAACAGGCAAAACTGAAAGATGATTCCTTGTTATTTTCTAAAAATGTTATTTGTCCCCATCTTCTTTTTATCAAAATGTTCATCATCTGATGCAAACATATTTTCTTCAAGCAGGATGCATGGACCAAAATTGAACCACAGCAGAAGGAAAGCAGCTCTTCTAACGAGAAAAAATGGAATGTAATGATTTGCGTTAAAGCATCGTTTCTCAAAGTGTAATCTCCGGAACACTAGTTCCACAGGATATTAACGGATCTTATGCAAATAAGGGTTTCATGGCAAATAGTTTTGAGAAATTTGGAATTCAACAAAGATAAACTAATGTTTTAAAATTCTTCAGGATGCATGCATCCTCAGTATGCTCTGAATATCCCACCATACTGTGTAATATAACACCATGAACTGCAGCACTTCCAGAATCATTTAACACAATGATTTTTTTTTTTCATGCCTGTCTCACACACTTGGTTGATGAATTATCCTTTGGGAATATGCATTGGACCAGAATTTCATTAGTTTCCAATCAAAGACGGACAGCACATAGGAAAGTGTGCCGAAAGGAGAAGAAGAAAATAGTAAATTTGATACGTGCAAAACTTAAGGTGACTATAAGCAAGTTTGTGGTCAGTGTCATAACTCTCTTCTGCATTTGAAAGATCAGTAATACAACACATTAAGTTTCAACATGGCAGTCCTATGGGAGTAAGAAGAAGCAACCATGCTGAAAACATCACCAGCCCGCAAGATTATTGCCAGATTTCTCTCACATCGCAGTGGTGCTGCTACTTCTGAGAATGAGAAATGACCCTCCAAGAAGGTTAGTACCTCCGTCCCGCCAGGTTTCCATTTTTTACTAAGACTTTTCTTTGTGCACAACCTGTACTAATACTCATGGATGTTTTAGGCTCATTATTACTATTAGTCATGGGATCGCAGATACACACGGTACTTTAAAGAAGTCAGAGGAAGCCTGTATTTAGTAAAAGCTGTGAATTAGAGATGAATCTTGTAACTCACAGCTAGACAAACTCATCCCAAAGAATGATTGAGAAAACTGGAACTCCACAGAGTGGTTCATCTTGGATAACGGCATGGTAAACAGAACAGTGGAAACCAGGCCAGGAGGAAGGGACCGATGGTTCTTCAGGACAGGTCCTTGCTGCATTTGCTCCTGGCAGCTCTGTTCACATTCAGAAGTGCTACTGTCCACGGACTTATGGCATGTTGGGCAACACCACCTGCAGACATGAAGGAGCGGGGATTTCAGGCGACCTGGAATGGTTATATGTAATTCTTTGCCCTCTTGCTGGGGAAGTAGTGTTTTGGGGCCAGAACAAATCTTTCATCAGCTTAAGAAGGGTTGTGGCTCTCAGTCTTTTAGCATTTAGGGGCCAAGGGTGGGATATGGTTCATCCCAGAAGCAGCTCTTGGTTTTCAGTAGATGTTCTATTTTCTCTCTAATATTTTCCAGCTGAGTTGATTTCAGACAGATGGAGGTCAAATAATTTACTGTGACACCCAGTGAAACAGAGCAGCTGGGACTTGAACTTGGGGACTTGACGGGTGGGCAGCTCACACCCTAGTCAGTCAACTGCTCTCCTCCCAGGTTTTCAGCGCCTCTCTGGTTGCACCTTGAATGCAGCCTGCTGAGTCTGGCAGGGCTTGTCCCCTGGGCCGTCGCTACTCAGAGCTGGAATAAGAGGCCTGAAGAGGCCTGTGACAGGTCAAGTCTGAATGTTCTGGCAGAGTGGCGCAGGGCAGACTGCTCCACGCCTGCTCAAAGCACACAGCGTTTGGTGAAAGCCAGATTGAAGATAGCTAAACGCTCGTGCCAACATTCCAAAAGGAAAAACTTAGCTCACAATTTTCCTTTGCATGGTGATTTTTCATCCTCTCCTTTTTTGTTCTGTAAAAAGGGAATCCCCGTGTTTACAAGTTGAAATCCAAAATGCACAAGTGGTCAGTTCACAATTCTGTGACCCATGAACATCTGTGGGCCTGGGTGTTCCTTGGGAATCTGCAGTGTTCAGAGCAGTGAGCCAAGCCTGCCCTAGCAGAAGGGAATGCTCCAGTGAGTCAAACAGTCCTGCGAGTGCCCAGGTCTGCTTCTCCTCCGGTTCTGCTTTCCTGGGACATGCCTGTGCTTGACTTCCACTAGTTTTATGAACTTCATTTTAACTATATTTTTGGAGGTGGGTCCATCTGAAATTTCTTACAGGAAGTAGGACATGAATCTTCATTTTTCCTTTAAGAGAAATAAAACTCTGTAATCTGAGATGGGCAAGCATGCCCCCAGTCTGTTTACCAAGGAACAAGAACCTCTCTGTGTCCTTTGAGCAGACAGAAAAATCAAGAATAAAATATTTATTTGGCATTTGTCTCTGAGGACTTAAGTGACTGAAAACCAATAGGGCCTCCCCTCCTTCTGTGGAAAGGTGAGTCTGATAGTCCCATGTCTCCCAGGAGAGCCCCAGAGAGGCTGCTCCTCTGTGGCAGGTGGTAGTGAGTATGGCTGAAAGTGCCTCATCACTTTCATTCTGGACCCTAGGTGGGTAGATGGGCTTTGGCTGTATCATCTTTTTAAAATTTTAATTTGGTAGATGCTCAAAAGTTCAATGGGCAAAGTTAGCATGTGACGTATTTGTGTCTCCTCTCTGGACCTTGGTTTCCTTACCTGTAAAATGAGGGAATGGATCAGATCACTGCATCTCTAGGAGTCTGTACTTTGAGGCTTGCTTCTCTCCTAGTAGGAGTTCAGTTCCTCTGCCCTAACTTTTCTGCTGTAATCTGGGTGTTATGGGCTGAATTGTGTGCCCCACCTCAAAAATTCAATTACTAAAGTCTTAACCAAATTTCTCAGAATGTGACCACTTTTGGACATAGGGTCTGTATTAGTCTATTTTCACACTGCTAATAAAGACATACCTGAGACTGGGTAATTTATAAAGGAAAGAGGTTTAATTGACTCACTGTTCAGCTTGGCTGGAGAGGCCTCAGGAAACTTACAATCATGGCAGAAGGGGAAGCAAACATGTCCTTCTTCACACAGGAGCAGCAAGGAGAAGTGCCAAACACAATGGGGAAAAGCCCTCATAAAACCTTGGATCTCATGAGAACTCACTATCACAAGAACAACAGCATGGGGGTAACTATCTCCCACCGGGTCCCTTTCACAACACATGGGGATTATGGGAACTACAATTCAAGATGAGATTTGGGTGGGGACACAGCGAAACCATATCAGGGTCTTAAATGAAGTCATTAAATTAAAATGAGGTCATTAGAATGAGCCCTAATCCAATATGATTGCTGTCCGTAGAAGAGATTGACACAGACAGGCATGGGGGGAGACCATGGGAGGTCGCAGGGAGAAGGTACCCTCTGCAAACCCAAGAGAATGGCCTCAGGAGGAACCTACCCTGCCAGCACTTCGATCTTGGACTTCCAGCCTCCAGAACTGTGGGACAATAAATTTCCGTTGTTTAAGACAACCAGTCTGTAGCACTGTGTTACGGCAGGCCTAGCAGACTAACGCCACATGATACCACAGTGAATGTGCTGGGCGGTGAAAGAAGATCTGTGAGTTTTTCTTAACAAACTCAGATTTTTGGTTTTAGCTTAAAATAGGTTTTTCTGTAGCAAGATAGTTAAAACATGATATGTGTTTATTTTTTACAAGTTTCTTTATCATTAGATGTGAAATAAATCATTTTAGTAAAATAATTCCTTTTTATCTTTACTTGAAGGGGATTTCACAATTTTGACTCACAGGGCTATTTTTTTAAAATAGCTATGGATTGTCATCCTGCCTTTTAAGAAATACTGTCATTGTCTATAAAATTCATTTAAGGCCAAATAGCTCATTAGATAAACTCGCAGATGATGGCACATGTATAGAGAACTTCAGACCACATAAGCAACCGCAGATGTGGTATGGTCCAGTTTTCGTTGAGTACTTTTGGCTCTAAAGTTCATTCAGAGTGAAACATCATTTGATTTGAGTTACAGAAGGGCAAATAAAATGATGAAGAAAGGTTACCACTTATCACTGTTTAAGATTCTCATATTCTTACTTGAAATAAAACATGCTAAGACCAAAGTGGATTTTTCCTTCCTTCAGTATCAACATTCTGATTCTTTTACAAAATAGTCACATATAATTGGAATGTAGCATCAGATATGTAAGACGCATAGAATTTCTTTCTCTTTGTAAGTTCCATTTGACCGCAGGAGTGAGATTTCCCGAGAAGGGTGTTTTGAGATCAAGACTGCTCCCTTGAGACGTTAGAGTGGCCAGGTTTTGAGGCTCTCCAAGTCTGAGAAACAGGTCATCTTAGACACCGAGAGCTGAGGCACATCCTTCTTTTCCTACCTTACTGTGAACATGCCCCGTAGATGCTGAATGACAGACACTGATAATTCAGATGTAGCACCCCGACACCAAACCAACCGTGGAAATACCAATAAAATCAGTTGTTTAGTTTTTAAAATACACAACATGAATAAATGACTAGCTCGTATTTTTAGCCCCCTTTTTGCTGTGATATAATTACAAGAATGAAAATGTATTTTTTAAAGTACATCTTTTCAAAATCCCATCTTGAGGAAAACAGCTTGGCCAATTACGAAGGCTGAAGGGAAGAACTGCAGGCACTTTTATTTCCAGCTATCAACAGAATGGAAAAAATGTCAACTTATTTACATTTATTTATTTATATAGGTGATGAATAAGTTAAGGAACGCTTCATCTCAAACACAGATGGAAATAAAAGTGCCTGCAGTTCTTCCCTTCAGCCTTATAAATTGGCCAAGCTGTTTTCCTCAAGATGG
>NW_022436946.1:1197178-1247405 GCF_009761245.1 Sapajus apella
TTTAGCTAAGTTAATGTTTCAGTTCCATATATATTTTTGAATTTCCATCAATGCCTAACACCATTTTTTCTTTCTTCTTAAAAAAAAAAAAAAAGATTTACAAGCACTTTTACGGCACTCGAGAAAGTAGGCTGAAGGTTCATAATAATAATTTTCCTTTTAAAAAACATCCATCAGACCAAAATAAAATCATTTTAATTAACTCCTTCCTGAGTAACTAAAACCTTGGAATGTGCTGAAAGGTTATAATAAATAAGACAGTCAAAGATCAACTAGCTTAAAAGGTATTTTTTTTTAAATTAAACTATGTAAAATGTACAATATGTTTCATGAAGTACAAACTGTTGGGCCCAGGGCCAAAAAGATGCTGCCATGTTTGCCAAATAAGCTGATGAAGTGCCTTGACTTTTAGGACCTAGAGGGTGTTGGTTGGGACAAAATCCCATTAAGGCCCCGCAAGTCAATCCATCAGTGTCTTTTGTGGTGAAGTTATAATGATTGCTGCTGAAAATAAACGCCTTTGAACACACAGGTAAAAGTACCCAGGTAAACTTGCAGTAAGAGGATGAATTGTTCTGAATGACCAATTGTCCCGATGTTCTGACAAGGGCAGAGAAAACATAGCCAACTCAACTTGATTTTCAGATTGCGAGATTGCACAGTGTGTAAACTCATCATCATTCTTTATATGGAATTCCATAGAAATGACTCACAGCGTACCAGGCAGCAGTTCCTGTCCTGGTTTTGCATATGATAGCTGCTCTCCAGGTTGTTTTTGAAAGTATGCCTAATGGTAGGGCCTTGGTCTCTCTGAACAGAACAAAGGATATTTCCTTCTCTAAGAACATTTCCCTTAATCGCTTCTCTGCCCCCATCCCCTGAGGCAGAAAGAAGGCTCTCGAGCGGCCAAGTGCTGGACTCTGTGCCTCTGCGGTCCCCGCCTTCCCTAGACTCCTGTGGGCTGGAGCCTTCTTACCACACATCTCATGATAAAGTAGCTTTAGCGCCCACTCGGCAGGTTCCCAATGACTTGCTTTATATCTTGGCTACCATCCAATTTTAGTGAAGGAAGAAAAAATCCTAGAGAGACTTGGTGGTTTCTGAAAAGTAGAAAATGTGTAGCTTGTGTAAACTCAGGGTCTTCTTTACTATTAACTACTCCCAACTCACACATTTGCTAGGGCTGGCTCTAGGGGACAAATACTGAACAGACAAAATTTGTTGCAAGTATCCCTCCTGCCACCATTACCAAATCTCGGCTTCTCGGCTAGCTGTTTATCGTCTCCCCAGGAGAATGTGTATTTTCAGGACTTCTTTAAGGTGAAAACATTTCAGAACCCAAAGGAACAGATTTCTAATGACCAAGGCATCACTGACAGGTGGCAGGGGAGGGGCAGTGGGAGGTGAAAAGAAGACATACCTTAGGACAATGAGACTGCCCGACATCTACTCGCATCCCATTGGAGGCAGCCACCTACTTACAAAGCTGGCCAAGCAGTCTCTGCCCTAGAAGCTCTTGCTACTTCTCTTTTTGATGACTCAGGTAAGAGTTCTCAGGAGCACACAGGTCCCATAAGAAATGGGACTCTACGTGCACAGAATTCAGGTAGTTCTCGGGTAGTTCTGCCACGTGCACAGAACTCAGGACCCCTTTTGCCTGAAAATGGGTGCCTCTAAGGGGACTAGAAGTTACAATAGTACATAGTACCAGGTCCTATAGGACGCAGCTTGGCCAGGGGTGTGTTTGACAGATTGTATACCATCTGTGGTCAGGCTCAGAGAAGAGTCAAATGCCTGAGCTAAACTGGTTCCTGGAACTTCCACTTAAAGCAGTGCTGGGAGAAGATGTTTCATACTGGGTGCAAAGGACACAACCTGCCCTTTCCCTGATGCCACACGACTTTCCGATTTATCTGTCTTGTCTACATTCTTCCGTACACAGCAAACCAATTATTTTCCCTGCTAGGCTACTTTGATATCTGTCAGCATGGTGCTTGGAAATGGAATGTCTGAATGGAGCCGGTCATGCACTTTGACCTTGAAAGGTGCTCCAGGCTGTGGACTGGTTGGGGATGTGGTACAAGCTGACTTGCTCTTCCGGAGATAATTACGCTGCTCTTGCTGAAAGTGTCCCCTGAGAAGGACCAGAGGCAGAACTCTACCCATGAAGGTAGAAACCACTTACCCAGGGACATCCTCCTCCTTAAAAAAAAAAAAAAAATTAATTGAGACAGAGTCTCACTCTGTCACCCAGGCTAGAGTGCAGTGCTGTGATCACAGCTCACTGTAACCTCAAACTCCTGGGCTCAAGTGATCCTCCTACCCCGGCCTCCTAAAGTGCTGGGATTACAGGCTTGAGCCATGACACCTGGCTCCTTCCTCCCTTTTGATGCCCTAATCTGTCTTATCTTCTCTTAGATCCTTCCGGAGTAGATTCCCTGGGCTCTGAAGTGATTTTGTATTTCTACTGAAATTTGCAAGTCTGGATGTCTCCTACCATTGAGGTAATATTTTTATAAGTCATTTTACAGATGATAAGTTATTCGGCTATGGGCTATATTTCTCCCCCTTTTCCCATCATATGGGGTGGGGGGAAAGCTGTTTTATGACGAGATGCCTTGGGATGGAGCCATCTAGTGTAACTGGGAAAGACCCAACGAGCCAGGAGAAAACACAAAATAAAATTAAACAAATAAAACCCGCAAAACCGGGCATCTCCCAATGACCCCAACATGTGGGAATGTTTTGTTCTTTTTAATGCACCCGAGCATTAATTTAGTCCCTTAAGGATTTTACTTCCCCAAACAAAGAACTTTCTGGAAAAGGGAGATAACGCCATGGAAGCAACACGGTGCTGCCATCACCTCTTATAAATATCTTCCAGCCACTTTTCGTCATCCTGTTCTTCATCATCGATTGGCTCGTCAGTTTCCAGTGGAGTTGGGATAAAGAAGTGTGGCCTTAGTAGGGGCTTGCTGACGCGAGACTTAAGTCCAAACTTGCGCTTCAGCAGGTGGAACTGCTCTTTGACATAGTGGTAGAACTCGTACTCGTACCTCATCCGCTGGTAGAGGATCTGCACGGCCTCGGGAGAGGGGACAGTCTTCTTCACCGTCACAGTCATGTTTCCAAGCTTCCTGTGCTCTGGAAGAGAACCGGGGTTGCACATGAGACATCGTTTGCAATGCTTTAGCTTAGGTGGAATCGCCGTGAGGACCCACATGACCTGTACAACTCCGGTAAGGAAGCAACTGCATATCCAAGTATCAGAAGACAAAGGTTACTGACAATATTTGGGAAGGTTTACACAATTCTAGGTGTTAAGGTCAACATTAGTTGACAAAGCCCAAGCTACCTAATTTCCTTTCATTGGATGTGAACCATGTGCTTGGACCAAATTCAATTATTAATTGTGAGTTCTACATTCGTTTGAACAGCAGAATCTATCTGTTTTCCCTCTTTCATTTCCTGTTAAACCAGGAAAGGGCTTTACCCTCAGAAGGAGGCATGGAAGCGCTGTCTAACCACTTCCTAATAATCTTGTTTTGTAAGTTTAAAAATATTGACATAAAGTTTAATTTGATACAAAATCCATTTCCATTTCACTATTTCAACAATGCATTTGTCCAGAAAGTAAAGGAAAGGCTGCCAGGTTTCTTAACATAATTTACAAAATTTTAAAATTTATTTTTACTTTTTGTAGAGACAGGGTCTCACTATGTTGCCCAGACTGGTCTTGAACTCCTGGCATCAAGAGATCCTTCTGCCTTGGCATCCCAAAGTGCTAGGATTATAGGCATGAGTCACTGCACCCAGTCTAAATATAATTTAACTGTTGTAAATTTTAATTTTTTTGTGGTAAAATATATATAACTAAATATGCTTAATTTTATACTAATACTTAATAACAAAATATGATCTTTTATATTCAATGCTGAATAGCATGAAAATGTTATATATATAGGGTACAATTTTAACTATTTTAAAGTGTACACTTCAGTGGCATTAATTATATTTACCATGTTGTGCATCACCACTATGAAAATCCTTTCATGAGTCTATACAAAAACTCAATATTCATTAAACAATAACTCTCAATTCCCCTCCTCTCCTTACTCCACCCTAGGTAGCCTCTAGTAGACGTTCTATCTTTATGAATTTGCCTATTCTTAGTACTACATGTAGGTAGAATCATACAATATTTGTCCTTTTTTTGGTCTAGCTTATTTCACTAAGCATAATGTTTTCAAGTTTCACCCATGTTGTAGTGTGTATCAGAACTTCATTCTTTTTAAGGCTGAATAACATTCATTGTATAACTAGACTGCAATTTATTTATCATTCCATCCATGGAGAGACACTTGGGTTGTTTCCATCCTCTGCTTTTTATAATGGACATTTGCATTCCAGTATCTGAGTCCCTGTTTCCAATTATTTTGGGTAGATACCTAGGAGTAGAATTGCTGGGTCATGCAGTAATTCTAAGTTTAATGTTTTGAAGAACTGCCAAACTCTTCTCCACAGTGTTTGTACCATTTTACATTTCTACCAGCAATGTGTGAAGGTTCCAACTTCTCGGAATTCTCTCCCACAATTGTTATTTTCCTCCCTTTTTAAAACTGTAGCCATCCCGGTAAGTGTGGAGTGGTATCTCACTGTGGTTTGGATTTGCATTTCCCTAATGACTACTGATAGTGATGCTGATCTAATGGTTCCCCTAATTTCTAATGACCTTTTCATGTGCTTGCTGGGCAAGCACACGTCCAACAAGTGCTGTCTGTTTGTATATCCTGTTTAGAGAAATGTCTATTCAAGTCCTTTGCCCATTTCTGAAGTGGGTTTTTTGTTTGTTTGTTTTTGTTGTTGAGTTGAAGGAGTTATTTATATATTCTGGATAATCTGCATATATATCAGGTATATAATTTACAAGTATTTTCTTCCATTCCATGGGCTGCCTTGTCACTCTGTGATGTATTAAAGTTTTTAATTTTAATGAAGACCATGTTATGCATTTTTCTCATATTGCCTGACTTTTGGTGTCATGTTAAAAAAACCATTGCCAAATCCAAGGTTGACGCATAAAAGTTTTACATTTTAATGGAGACCATTTTAATCTATTTTTCTCTTATTGCCTGTCTATTGGTGTCATATGAAAGAAGCCATTGCCAAATCCAAGGACATGAAGATGTGCCCTCACATTTTCTTTTACAATCTTGTTTTTGATTAAAATTTTTGTCACCAAATTTGAATAGGTATATAATTTACTAAATATAACTCCAAATGCCTATTTCCAAAATCAGACTAATCTGGGGTGGGTCACTGCTCACAGGTCTTAAGTGTTCCTTTGTGTTTTTTAAAACACAGTTTAAAAAAATCTGATGAAAGACAGACAAGAAACAAAGAGTTTTAAGCCAAACATTGAGAGGCAGAGGAAAAATAATTCTCTCATTGAAAGCCTCCTTCAATCCCTTTCTCTTAGAGAACTATACATTGTGTAGGGTTTTGTTATCTCACACACACACACAAAAAGTAAGACACCTGTAATTAAAAATAAATTCATTAGTTAAATTGTTTGGCCCAACCTGGCAAAGGACCAAAGGGGATAAGCAAAGAGGAGCCTAGATCCTTGTAAAGAAGTAATTTGGGAATCTGTTCTATTTCACACCCTCAAAGCTCTTTGTCTTAAGGTTGAAACAGTAATTTCCTAAAAACAATGGACAGCAAGGATAATCAAATAAATTCCCTGACTACAAAATGATCTAAGAAATATCAAATGTTTAACCTAGAGCAAGGTAACTTTCTAGACTAGTCTTCAATTGCTTGCAAAATGTTGGTCTATATAATTGATTTAGTTGACTTGCTATAAATGGTTATTAACTTTAGGCCAGAAAAACTTTGGGAAGATTCTTTAAAAGTTACAGCATGATGAGTTTATACATTTCTCTCTTTGATTATGATGAAGTGACTGGGTCAACTGCTATAAGGCTACTCCTAGTTCATGACAATGAAACTCTCTTTCCATTGAGGGAAGAGAAGGCATTCGGCCTTCCTCTATAGCTGGGGTGGGGGAGTTGGTGGATGGGCAGAGCAGATAAATAACTCTGTCAAAAGTGACATTATATCCTTCTGAATAGACATTTCTCAAAATAAGACATACAAATGGCCAAGAGGTATATGAAAAAACTCAACATCACTAATCATCAAGGAAATGCAAATCAAAACCACAAAGAGATATCATCTTACTCCAGTTAGAATGGGTATTACTAAAAAGACAATAAATAAAATATGCTGGTGACAACGTGGAGAAAAGGGAACTCTTGAGAGAGATCCAAGATGGCTGATCACTAGCAGCTCGGGATTGTAGCTCCCAGTGAAAGTGCAGAGAACGAGAGGATGCCACACTTTCAGAAGAATTTTTGTTGCTCACGTACCAAGAGATGCCCAGCGGAGGGGCCCCACGGGTTGCCAGCGTGACTCTTGTGGACAGCGAGGCGGTTTTGCCGCTGCCTTGGTGCGGCGGTTCTTGATGCAGAGTCAGAAAAGCACCATCAATCATAACACTGCTGTTTTGGCCCGCACAGTGGGTTGCTCAGATTTTAGCGCTGGGAATCAACAAGTTGGATGTCCACTCAGAAACCCAGTTATAAAGACGGTAATTATAAAGACCACAGATGGATAAATTTATAACGAAGGGAAGAAAACAGCCTAAAAAGGCTGAGAATACCCAAAATCAGAACGCCTCTCCCTCTATAGGGGATCACAGTTCCTCATCAGCAACGGAACAAGGCCTGATGGAGAATGAGTGCGTTCCATTAACAGAAGCAGCCTTCAAAAGGTGGATGCTAAGAAACTTCTGTGAATTAAAAGAACTTGTTCTAACCCAATGCAAAGAAACTAAGAACTTTGAAAAAAGGTTTGATGAAATGTTAACAAAAATACACAATTTAGAGAGGAATATAAGTGAATTAATGGAGCTGAAAAACACAACACGAGAACTTTGCAAACTATGCACAAGTTTTAACAGCCGAATCGATCAAGCAGAAGAAAAGATATCGGAAGTTGAAGACCAACTTAATGAAATAAAACAAGATGACAAGATTAGAGAAAAAAGGATCAAAAGGAACGAGCAAAGTCTCCAAGAAATATGGGACTATGTGAAAAAACCTAATCTACGCTTGATAGGTGTACTTGAATGTGATGAAGAGAATCAATCCAAGCTGGAAAATACACTTCAGGATATTATTCAGGAAAACTTTCCCAACCTAGCAAGGCAGGACAATATTCAACTCCAGGTAATACAGAGAACACCACAAAGATATTCCTCAAGAAGACCAACCTCAAGGCACATAATCGCCAGATTCACCAGGGCTGAAATGAAGGAGAAAATACTGAGGTCAGCCAGAGAGAAAGGTCAGGTTACCCATAAAGGGAAGCCTATCAGACTCACAGCAGATCTCTCAGCAGAAACCCTACAAGCCAGAAGAGAGTGGGGGCCAATATTCAACAACCTTAAAGAAAAGAACTTTCAACCCAGAATTTTACATCCAGCCAAGCTAAGCTTCATAAGCGAAGGAAAAAATAAAATCTTTTGTGAACAAGCAAGCACTCAGAGATTTCATCATCACCAACAGGCCTGCTTTACAAGAGCTTCTGAAAGAACCACTACACATAGAAAGGAACAACCAGTATCAGCCTTTCTAAAAAATACCAAAAAGTAAAGAGCATCAACATAGTCAAGAATTTACATCAACTAATAGGCAAAACAGCCAGCTAACATTAAATGGCAGTATTAAACTCACATATATTATTATTAATTCTAGATTTAAATCGACTAAATCTCCCAATCCAAAGACACAGACAGGCAAAAAAAGCCAAAACCCATCAGTATGCTGCATCCAGACCCCTCACATGCAAGGATACACAAAGACTCAAAACAAAGGGATGGAGAAAGATTTACAACCAAATGGAGAGCAAAAATAAATAAATAAATAAAAAGCAGGAGTTGCTTCAAAGCAACAGAGATCAAAAGAAGCAAAGAAGGATATTACATAATGATAAAAGGAACAATGCAACAAGAAGAGCTACAGATCCTAAATATATACACACCCAATACAGGAATACCCAGATATATAAGACTTATAAAGAGACTTAGACTCCCACACAATAATAGTGGGAGACTTCAACATCAATATTAGACAGACCAATGAGACAGAAAATTAACAACGATATCCAGGATTTGAACTCAGATCTGGAACAAGTAAACTTAGTTAACATGTATAGAACTCTCCACTTTAAATACACAAAATATACACTCTTATCAGTACCACATTACATCTATTTACAGGTTTAAATGAAATATTGGTTGGTTGCTTGTTTGTTATTTTCTTCCCTCATTTTTTTTTCATGTCTCTATTATTAAGCACAATTATAGGCACACCCATTTTTAGACTGCATTCTAGCCCGGGCAATAAAGCAACACCCCAGTTCTCTCTCCCTCTTCCTCTTTCTCTTTCTTCATCTCCTTCATTCTTTTTTTTAAATTCTTTTTTCTTTCTTTCTTTCTTCTTTCTTTTTTTTTAGGGAAAAAAAAAGGAAAAGGCAGGATCTCATGGACCCCCAGAAAAGGTCTTGAGGACCATAGAAAAAAATAAATAAATAAAAAATAAAAAAAGAAAATGGAAGCTAAGTAGGATAAATAAAATGGGTGATTAAGCTAAGCAATACAGTTTTGGGTTACAATGAAAGCATGTCAATGGCTTTGTGCAATGGTTGCCTTCCTTGTGACTTCTTGCTTGAAACTCACTCCCAAAGAGGAGATTAGATCTGGTTAGGATGATAATCTTTTGATTCTTGGAAAGTATGATTTAAAAAGGAAATTCTAAAAAGCTACGGGGTTTTTTTTTTTTGGCATTTTATTTGCAGAGTGCCTAAAAAAAAAAGAAAAGAAAAGAAAAGGGAACTCTTACACACTGTTGGTGGGAATGCCAATTAGAACCGCCACTATGGAAAACAGTATGGAGATTTCTCAAAAAACTAAAAATAGAACTACCATGATCCAGTAACCCTTCTACAAAGTATCTATCCAAAGGAAATGAAATCAATATATCAAAGGGATACCTGCACTCCCATGCTCACATGTTTACTGCCACACTACTCACGATGGTAAAGACATAGAATCAACCTGTGTCCATCAATGACTGAATGAATGAAGAAAATGTGGTATTATACACAATGGAATACTATTCAGCCATAAAAAAGAAAGAAATCATGTCATTGGCAGCAACATGGATGGAACTGGTGGTTATTATGTTAAATGAAATAACCCAGGCACAGAAAGACAAAGATCACGTATTTTCACTCATCTGTGGGAGCTAAAGAAGTTGACCACATGGAAGGAGTAAGAAAATAGATACCAGAGGCTGGGAAGGGTGTGTGGGTGGGAGAGAGGGTTGAAGAGAGGTTGGTTAATGCGTACAAATGTACAGTTAGAAGGTCTAAGTTCTTATGCTCCATAGCAGAGTAGGGTGACTATAGTTAGCAACAATGTATTGTATATTTCAAAGTAGCCAGAAAAAGCTTGAAATGTTCCTAACACAAAGAAATGATAAACACTCAAGGTGATGAATACACTAGACACCCTGATTTGATCATTACACGTTCTATGCATGGAATAAAACATCATACATATCCCATAAATATGTAAAATATGATATATCAATAAAATGTGATATTATGTCCTTCAACTACAAGTGAAAAGAACCAGGACATATTTGCATGATGAGTTAACTGACATGGCACGAGATGGTGACAGTCCTGGCTGAGCCTGACGCTTTGTGGTGTATTCTTATAGTAACAGCTAAAGTTAATGGGGACTAACGTGTAGCTAAGCACGAGAACACACAATCGCACTTAATCCTCACAATAATGCCTTGATGGAAGAGCCATTTTACACATGAGGAAACTGAGGCCAAGATTATAACTTGTTCAAGGTCACACAGCCAGGAAGTGGCAGGGGCAGGAGGCTCCTGGTGACAATCAGCTGCCGTGCTTCTGCTGTGTTGTTTCTCGGTGTGGACAGGTGAGCAGGCTGGAACTGCTTCTGACACCTTTCTCCACCGTGTGGTAGCGTGTAATGGCCACTGTCCGCACCTAGAGCCCCATGTACTACACCTCATGTTGACTGAGGCACCCGAACTTAACAACAGATCTCATAGGAAACTGCTAGGTGTTTTGGAGGGAATGGCTAATGGCTTTATACTCTGGAAGAAGAAAAGGGGCTGATAAAAAAAATTGGGCTTGATCATCTCTGGGTCCAATCAGAAAGCCCAGTACCCGCAGAGTCAATGACGAAAACCACCCCAACAGACACTGTTTGGAGAGTTCCACCTCAGACGTAAAACTGTGCCCTGGTGCTTTATTTGGCTTAAACTTATAATTTTATGTTTCTAGTAGGAAACATTCAATCCCAGGCAGAAATTGACCTAGGATCTGCCATGTTTGGAAAAAGACAGACTTTTGGTGATGACCAGCATCTAAAATCCCAGAGCACTCCATCAACTCTATGACTAGAAAGGACTGGCTCTGACGATTCCACTCAGAGCCCCTACCTTGACATCTTTTATCCAACTTTTATAAAGTAGTGAGAGGTCTTTCATAAGATTTATATTTGATAAGATCCCAGGTGGCCTTTCTAACCACATTTTAATTATATGTCCCCTTCCTAGCCTGACGAAAGTGCTCTGGCTGCTTGATAGTGCTAGTTGGAGCATGAGGCTGAGCCCTATGTTTTCTAGAACACTCTACAGAGAGGACAGCCTTTTCAGGCAAGAGGAAAAGGGGACGTTTTCATGTTCGGATACAAGGTAAGAGCTTTAAAACATTTCTTGAATAGTTAGGGATCCAGGGAGGGTGACCCTCAAATAAGGCACCCCGGTATGCGGATATTTCAAATTAAAGGCTATTGGAGACCAGTACATACTGGATGAAGCTGTTCTCTGAAGTTTCCTTATCTACGTAGAAAGTGTACCTGCCAAAGAGAAACAAAATTGACTTCAGCCTCCTCCCCTAAAATTTCATTAACCAGAGAAGATCAAAACTCATGTCACAGAGGAAGGGATTGAAGATTAAACACCACACCCAGAGCCCAGACAAACATTGTCCCAAACTATTGCCTGTTCTCAGGTCCCATTCAATTGCCAAAGAGAATTATTTACCTTCCATTGTCTGAGCATTGGGCCTATTCATTCCCTTTAAAAATTGTTTACTATTCTTCAAAATTGCCACATTTAACCCCCATTTCCCCTCCCTTTCCCTATGAAGAAAGGTATAGAAAGAGCTTGACTTCCCTGGGTTATGGTGTAACCACTCTCCTATGATTTTCTCCAGTGCACCATTTTATTTTTAAGAGGCAGGGTCTTGCTCTGTTGCCCAGGCTAGAGTGCAGTGATACACTATAGCTCGCTGCAGCCTCAAACATCGGGGCTCAAGCCATCCTCCCCTCAACCTCCTGAATAGCTGGGACTACGGGAGTGAGCGACCACGTTCGGTTCATGCATATTAATAAATTTTATTCCTTTTGTTCCTATTAATCTGCCCTAATGTAAGTTCATTTTCAAGAAAGCTTCAGAGGGTGGAGGAGAAGCTTTTCCCGTTACCCCTCCAGTAACAACAGATGGCCACGTGCATTTCAGTTACCTCAGTCTTCTTTACTCATCTTAATCCCTCCCTAAATCCTCCGTCTAAACATGAGGGTCAGTATCAGCTGGTTCGGCAGATTCTTATGAGATCTAATGTTTCCCTAAGCCCTAGTTTTGCATTAATATCCAATTCTTGCTTCATTTTTCTACCCACCCTGCCTCCTTGGAGCCGGCTTCTCTCCCTCATCCCCTCCCTCTTCTTCACTGTCAACCTCTCCCTCTCAACTGGCTTCTTCCCATCAAAATTCACTTCCCTTCCTCAGGAAACCCTTGTCTCATACACCCTCCCTCTTTCATTTCTCTCTCCTCTCCATCACAGCCCAACTTCTTGAAGAGCTGTCTACGTTTGTTATAACATTTTCAGCTTACGTACGTGACCGAAGTCACCAAAGCCTGCTTTCTGTTACTTCTGTACTCCACTCAGTTACTCTCGCTTCCTTGTTGATAGCTGAGGGCACCTCTCAGTATGACCCATCACACTGTGGGCCACGTGCTCCGTCTTGAAGCCCTCTCCTCCCTTGGCACCTGCTACCGTGTTTTCCTGGCACTCTTGCCTCTCTCCGATCACTCCCTTTCCATCCTTCCTACACCCTCCTCCGTCCCAGCCTGGCTTGTAAAGACCAGTCCTCCCGAGGCTCTGTTCCAGCCTCTTCCCTTCTCCCTGGTTACTCCCTGGGTGGCAGCATCCAGCCCTCTACCATTTAGTCCGCATAGCACTGTGGACAACACAACGAACAGTTTATATAAACAATGACAGCTCTTTTGACCTTTTGTTTTCCACAGAGCTGCCAAATTTAATAAGGTTAATGACATTGCCAGAGGGTTATGTCGCGGTCAGAAACAGGAGTGCTATTTTATGCCAGGAGAAACAGAGACTCAGATTCAACCAATATGATGCGGAACTGTCATTATGAGTTTGGGTCGTTATATATGTAGTTTGATTTGATATTCTCAATAACCCTGTGAGGTGAATATCATGACCCCTCTTTTGCAGATGGAGAAATAGAAACCTACCCAAGGTCACACAGCTGGTTGGTAAGTGAAGAAACTGGAATTTGAGTCTGGGTCCCCATCTGTGTTGCAGTTTTCCTAACTGTAAGCACTACACCATAACAGGGCAGCTTTCGTGAGCCTGCAGAAAACTATCACCTTCATATGGAAAGACCAGAGGTGGTTTGTCTTGTATAATAAGCAGAGAATTCTAAAAAATCTCATTTCAAAGACATATGGATGTGTATCTTCCTGTATGATAATCGGTGCTATGGAAAAGTCATTCCATTGCTAAGTGTTCCACACTTTTTGTAAAGTGCCAGACTTTCCATCCAAACAAAACAAAGCTACATGAACTATGGAATCAGCCTCTCTCCAGACTGCCATAATAGCAGTTCTAGAGGAAGTTGTTAGGAATTTTTTTTTCTGACTGTTGTTATTTCAGCCACAAAACATTTATGTTTTAAAAATCTCTACTTACTAGTAGCATCCCTTCCCTTGTTAGGTGGACATATACTATAGGATTAACCATTAAGAAGTAAAGACCTTACCCCACAAGCATTTTCTGATCCTAGCAGGAACTAAGAATGACTTCAGGGGGCTCACGTCTCTTGTGCCATTTTGAAAGAAAGAGACAAAAACGGAATTTCTTCTATTAAGGCAGAGTGGCAAGAAGGCAGCCCAAGATCGGACTGGCAGGCAGTGTGTTGTTTGGCCCGTGGGGTATTTTGTTTTAGAAATTGACTCAGTTGTTGTAAGGCTTGGTCTATTTCACACGGAAATCTGGATTTCTGGCTTCTCTCAAAGGGCGGCTGCATTCTCCTGGAGCCAAGTGACTGCCCCTGTGAAAGGAGCCAGGGCTCTCCAGTTTGCCTCCGACCCTAAATGCCAGTTCATTCTTTTAAGTTACCTGCCTGGCTGTTATAGAAATTCAAGTTTTATACTTCTGCTTTAAAGATTTTTAAATTCTGGCTTTCCTAAACCTAGGGAGTAAGTGCTTCTCGTCAAAATTAAGGCTTCTATGATAAACCTAATCGGTGTACCCAGTGTCATCTTCCTTCCCTCTTTCTGCAAATGGTTGAACAACGATTCTGCATCATGCACAGGAATTGTTGCAGTGAATGGGGCATCATCATTAGTTGGCACTTTCAGAACTTTCTCTGTGCCAAGTACTGTGAGACATCTAAACACACATTTAATCCTTATAAAACTCCCACTGCTGTAGGGCCTTTATTATCACCATTTACAGCTGTGACACTGGAATTTAGAAGTTTGCCCAAGTTCACACAGCTGGTAAGTGGTGAAGCCAGAAGTTGGATGTGGGGAAGTCTGACTAATGAGCCCAGGTTCTTAACCCTCCACATTACCGACGGGTGGATGGAGCTCACAGTCTAAGGGAGATGCCTGCTCACAAGGCTTTTCACGTGGGGGCAGAGAGGACATCTCACTCTGATTCATTTGCTGGAGCCAACGTTTTTTCTGCTTGGTCAGAAATCCTCACTAGAGAGACCAGGCTTAATGGGCTTATCTTAAGTAATCTGCATGGAGTTTGGTCTTTCATACTCACTATATGATCACAAAGATTTGCTATATTTGCTGTGTGTGCACATCTGAGGGTATAGGTTCTGTGTGTGTATTTCAACCAAGAGATGGAAAACTTTTAGGAGGTCTCTGAGGCACTATCCACCTCCTGAAAATTTTTCTCTAGATTTTGTTCTTAACATCTCCACCAGGTTTCATTTAGCTGTTCTTCCAATGAGGCTTTTTATATGGAGAGTGATCAGGACAAAAGCGATACCCCATTTAACTTTGTATTTCCACAGCTCAGCACCTGGGCAAACACAGTGCTCCTCTGTGCAGGCTTCTTGAAGGAACAAAGGAAGCCATCAGAAGGATGGGGGTGCTGTCAGATTCGAGGAAGGCTCGACTATGTCTGTGAGGTGGAGAAGCAGACAGCTGGGCACAAAGTCAGTAACTGACGGAGCTTCACAGAAATTCCCGAGACCCACGAATGCTGGGTCCTTAGTGGGAGGCAGTCTACCCTTCCACCTGGGGTTTTTCAGCTCCCGCTGGGGTCTGTACATTTCAGTGTTTCACTTTGCGGTTTTGTCGCCTTTTGGGACCGACTGTGCTGGCAAGGCACATTTTTCTGCCTCTCTACCTTAATTCATCAATACATTTTGGCAAAGAGAAGCTGTGGCTTCGGGATGTTTTTAATATTTAAGTTTTTTCTTATTTACCTTTAGGGATTTGACTAAGGGTCAAATAATCCCTTTAGTTATGTTCATGATAATTAATGCAAATTTCCTCAAAATAGGCACTGGTGTTGAGCTACGAAATACTCAGAGGAGGGAAAACTAAAAACCAAAACCAAAACCAAAACAAAAAAACACAACTTTTGACCCCTCTATTTAAAGAACACAATAGAGATTTTTTCTTTATAGACATGTCCAATCAGCCATAGAGTAAGGGACACAGAAGGACAGACTCTTCTAGGATCTGTGCTGTTCCTGGGGAGGGAGTGGCAGGGACCCCGCAGAGTAGTTACGGTCCTGAGTGGAGATTCTTCTTACAGCTGACCCCAGCGACATCAAAATCTGTAGCTGGCCACCCAAAGCTAGTAGAGAATAAAACCTGGCATGAGGCCAGGAGGGGGCTGCTTTCTGTGTTATTAAAGCTTTACAAACAGGGGTCCAAACAGTGCAACTTCCAATGCAACTCCTGAGGAGAAGCGCATCCCTCTCATTTTTGTAGGGCTTTGTGGATTAATGTGCTTTCACATCACCCCTCACTACCTTGCTCAATCTTCCCAGCAATCCATTTTACTCACAGATACCAAGGGCCCCAGAGGTCACAAGATTGGCTCAGGTTGTTTGGCCAGACGTTTCAGTCCCGAGACTGGAAAGTGGGCTTTCTGATTCCCAATCTTGCACCTTTATGCTACACCACAGGCTGTTAATTTCCAAATTGAGTGGAAATCTATAACCACCCACTTCTCCTTGCCCTGTGTGTATTCTGGCATTCAGGGAATCTGCTGAAAAGAAGGGCTTGAATGTTCTAAGTTGAGGGGAATGCTTTGGTAAGTCTGGGAGGATCTGGTGAAAAAGCTGCCAGCCAGCAAAAATGTTTTCACATGGAGAGGGACTGTGTCTTTTTCATTTTTAGTTCCCCAGTGTCCAGTTCCACGCCTGGCACCTAACAACCCTCCATAAATGTTTGTTGATTTGGAATCTGTATTTTAAATCCATCTGCAAGACTGGATTAACCCAAAGGGCAACTTTCAGTGTTGACTATGCATACTTCACTTTTTAGCTAAATTCCTTCCTTAGTTGAGGGTCCTTCCTGAGCAAACTTTGCATTTCTGGAAATTGAATTTCTGGACGGTAGGCTGATAGAGAAGGTTTGGATCACAGGCTGCTCTGGAGAGGTAGTGGTATTTGCTTTTCTTAGCCACTCCGTTGAAGAACACTATGTTACGGTGACAGAACACTTGCAAATACTTAGCCGAGCTTAAGACATACCATGATAAGGAAGGTTCACCACAAACATAACTAGCTATGTAGAAGCCACTGCCTTGCAGCTAATGAATTTATGCTGCCTATGTTACTTACGAAAGATTTAGTGAATCTTTAGCCATTAACTAAAGATTCAAACACTGTTAGTAAGAAGACACTTCTTTGTGTGACCTAACTTTGCTGTATGAATGCTGGTCAGTTACTTAATTTGCCATCACTTTTGGTACTTTTTAATGATGTTTCTCCATTAGCAAAATGGAAGTGTTTTATTTAGAAGGAAAACATTCATTAGATCACATCCATTTGACCTATGTGCCAAGGCCTTTGCTGTGGATGCAGTTTGAACTCTGGCTCTTTGGTCAGTCTTCAACACTTCCTGGTGGAAGAACTTAGCCCAGGCTTTTGGGAGTATCCACAGAAAGCTGGTGTCTCAGGGAAAAGACTGCAGGGAAATAGTTCTACTGAGAGCTTGGAAATACATCTCTGCCCAGCACCAGGCACGCCCATCTGCATGGAATGCAGATGTCAGTGGACTGCGCACAGATTCTGGTTTGCCAGCCCAGGGGCTCCTCCCAACACCCTGCCCAGCAAACACTGGGACTTAACTTCTGGATGTGATGATAAATATCACTTGCCAGTAACCTGTCTGCATGCAAGACTGGCATGCAAGACAAGCATGATGTGCTTACTGCCCAGGATTTTGCTTTGATTTTGTTTTACTGGCCAAGATTTTGCTTTAATTGTGTTTTACTGCCCAAGATCTGAACATTTTTGCAAACATAGCAGCTTCTCCAACTCTGCTGCATTGACATTGTTTGGACTGGTTCATAATCTTCAGTACTCCTAAAGTCCCTTTAATGTAAATAAAAAGGAAATCACAGACCTGTTCCTGGGAGTCCCCCTTCCCACCTCTCTTCAGCTGTCAAACATGCATAATGGAAAAACGGTGTAGCCCTGGCTCTGGGCCAGAATAAACAATCTGGAAATACTGTATAAACCCAGCTGCTGCACCAGAGGACAGAGGCCTCGCTTTATGACCTCCGAGATGGTTAACCATATGCAAAATAACAAAAGCTCAGCACCCGCTTGCAGTGTATTTTGATGCTGGGCTGGCTCTGGTATTACTTTCCTTGATCTGAGTGAACGCACACTCCGCGCTGACCAGAGCTCTCTCCCCTTAACAATCTGCACTTGTTTTAACCTGGCCCAGCAGAGATTATGTGCACCAAATGAATACTACATTAATAACAACCAAATGTGAGGCCAAAGTTTGCCACGAAAAGAAATGAACATGGTCAAAAGACAGGCATCAGTTCTACAGCTTCAGGGGAGCTGAGTGGTGATAACTGAGAGGCCTGGCTGTTTTAAAAAGCACCCTGTCTAAGAAACTGACTTACTCATCACAGAACATCTAGATTACAGCCAGAGATTTCCAGCACACAGGGATAAAGCACACTTTCTCAGGTAACAGGGGTGCTGAAAGTCACGGTCAAGTGGAGCACTTGGAGTGGAGGAGGAAGTATCGTCCGTGTACTCCCCAGGGTTGGCAAACGCCTGCCACCTCTGTTCCTATACAGCCCTGCACCAAGCTGGCCGCTCCCAAAACTGTGTGAACATGATGCTTGTCACAGATACAGTAAACTCATTTCCTGAATTATATAGGGAGGCCACACAGTCCAAAGAGACGAAATACAACTGCAGGGCCGCCGGACTCCCTGCGCTGCCTCCAAGGGGAATGAATGTGTGTCACTGTGGCTCACTGTGATATGTGCTGAGCTACATTTGCCACTCAGACATGATCGATGGCATGTTGAGAGCACCTTCTTGGTGCCATGGCCGTTAAGGAAGGAAAGAACAAAAAGCACTTCATGGCTGCCTTGGGGCTGAGGGTTGGTAAAGTAAACAGAAAACTTTTGGGGCATGTTTTGCAGTCTTTTATTCAGATCTGGAAATATAAATGATTAAAAAGAATTTGAGCTCGCTTGGACTTTCAAGGAAATCTTTTCTCTATGTAGCCAAGTAAAAGAAATGTAAATAATTAAAAATAATTTTAGATCACTTGGACTTTCAAGAGTATCTTTTCTCTATGTAGCCAAGTGAAAGTTCATGACTTTTTTTTTTTTTTAATGCAGAAACTGCTAGGTTCCTTTGATGAAAGGGAATGAAAGGTTTCTAATGTACACACTTTGCTTAGATTTTTGGCAGCAGGAACACAGTAAAAGGAATCAGGAAGAGAAAGTATTGGCCTGTGTGGGGTAGATCACTGAGGGCCCACCAAAGCCAAGGCACTGGGCCCCTGTGGAATGGAAATCAGCCCAGAGGGGGAATGTATTTTCAGGAACATCACAGAGGTGGGTCCTAACCCCATGGAACTGGAGGTGAGGGCAGCTCATTGGATGGGCTTCCAGGTTATTGCCTGAGGGATCCAACTCCACACTACGTATGCCCAGAATCTGCTGAAATTGCTATGGTGGTGGAGATTAGTTATTTTCTTGCCTAGATTTTTTTTTTTTTTTTTTTGCTTAGTCATCAATGCTGTGCTGAGCACCTACTAAGCTCAATGCTTGATTCCAGGAAATAAGAGAAATGAAATAAAAGCTAAAAACACAGGCTCATTCTTCGAGGAGAAAGAGTAAACAATAAAGGGAGAAACAAAGTGCAATCCTTCCAACAACTTCCTGGGCAATCTGGAGATCCCTGTTTCACTGTGGATGGGATGGATGATCCTCACAGAGGGGCGTCACAGGAGGGAGAAGAAAGGGGGATCACAAGGAGGTGGCATTGAAGGACATCCACCTTTTATGTCCTTCTGCAGGGCCAGGTGAACACCTTGCTGGACAAACTTAACGTACAACAAATCACCCAAAGAGCCTGACGCTTGCAGAGATTTCGGTTCTGAGTCGCTGATCAGCATCTCAGCTCCTGCTGATGTGGGAACCTTCCAACCTCACTCTCAGATCCTAATGCCTAGACCTGAACATGTCAGGGCTGGAGGAGACGTCCAGGCTCAACTCCTCCTGTTCCAGACACAGGCGCTGAGAGTAATCAGTCCTGGGGCAGCTTCAGTTCCCTCCACAACCACCCCCGGGGTCAACAGCTCCGACTTCTTGGCTTTCCCTGCTGCCCGGATTTACCAAATGAAGGGCAATTTGCTACATTTCTTTTCTACTCAAGTTCAGCATCATGGCCCAGACCATTAAAAAGTTGAGATATTTGTTTGAAAGTATATGCTACAGTAAGTATACACGTGTGCTTTCCTCAGCATAGTTTTTACCACTAAAATGCTGGCTTGTACATGAGGATGGCAATAAAAGGATTTATTTTCACAACAACAATTGAACCAAACAGTCCTGTTTAAAAATATCTACTTCTAAAAGAAAACTTATTGGAAGACTTACTATGTCTTTATCAACAAAATGTATCTCTTTCTTAAAATATACTTTTAATTTGATATAATTATTGAGAAATGTGTTTTTATTGCCTTTGTTACTTTTTTGTTACTTTATGGAAAAAAATAAAGGCCAGAATCAATGCCTGATGAGGTTTTCATCTGGATAAAGAAGATCAAGAGAAATACTAATGCAGCAGTTCTAAATTCTTTTTGTATTTGACAATTTCATAAGCTCTGCTTTTGCTTTATGGACAGGATTCTTTTTCTCTACTCCTCATAGTCTGTATGACATTTGCAGGTGTAGGCTACTTCTCTCTGTCCCTCTCATACGCGCACACACACACACACACACACACACACACACACACACACACACACACTCTTTCTCTCTCTCTCTTTTGACGGAGAGGAGGCCCTCTCCTGGAATCACACTTCATTACCTACATGTAACCCTGATGATGTTAAAGCCAATTGCTGACACCGTCACTCTGGGCACTCCACAGAGGGTGATATGGCCACAGGACAGTTCTTGTCTCATTTTTTAATGTTGGTCTATTATTTTTTTTCTCCAGAGTTTCATACAGATCAAGGTACCTAGCTAATTCCACATAGGATCATCAGGAAGCCCCTCAGCAGTTCATAAGCTTCTTAGCTTTAACTTCAATTTACAAAGTAAATTTTTTTTCCTGGTTGTGATGTACACATATAAACATACTGTATACGGGTATATATCATGTGCATATATACATATACACTTACATATATGTACATATACACATATGCAAACACATAGTGAAGTTTTTAGGAAACGTAGGAAGATAGTTAAGAATATAAAATAACTTTTAATCAAGCCACAATTTTTACTGTAGTAGTATATTTCTTTCTAGTCTTTTTCTTTTTTATGCCTATGAATTGTAAAACACATCTGTGCTATATTGTTTATTTAGCTTTATCATCTTTAAAACTTAACTATCCATGAGCATTTCTCCTGTATGTTTATTATTACCAATTATATCTTTAATTATTACCAATTATATTTTGCAATGTGTTTTTATATGCTCCATTTTATAGATGCCTTAAAAGTCATATAACCATCTGCTTCTGTTAGATAATTGGATTTTCTGTTTCTACAACTCTAAATAATATAAGATGCACATCCTTGTTCACAAGCAATCATGTGCCTTTTTGCTTATTTCCCTTAGATAAATGACAGCTTGAGATATTGAGCGGTAAGTTTTCGTCTTATAGCTGCTAAGGTCTTCAATTCTGCCAACTCTTAAGATACCACTTACCTTCTGTCGTCAGACATCCTGAAACTTTAAGACATTTGTTTTATTGTTACATGAAATCAATCTATCACCTACCTCGCTAAAATTTCAAAATGCACAGGGCCTTTTGAAATTCCTGCATCTCTTGACTGTGAGAATGTAAAGGAGTACAGTGGTGCACTTAGTATGAGTGTATGGTTGCTCGTAAAACATTTAGTGCACCAGAAATTCTTAGTAAATTACACCACGGGATGACTATAATCACAGTGATGAAATCTTTCCTTATTTTTGGATTCTGTGAACTGAGTACTCTGTGAACTGTGAGGGCTATCACAGAACCTAGTATTTTCTTTATAGTTAATTCACAATGCCTTTTCTTTAACAGAATATATCCTACTGCATTTATTGTTTTATTTTAACATTATATTTGTCACAATCATCAGTCTCGATGAGTGAACCAATGGAGAGTCTTAAGAGCCAACAACCTGGATGTTCCCTCTGGAATGTTAAACATGGGGAAATTTTGATAAACCCTTGAAGGGCTGTGAATGAGGTGGCTGTTCATGGAAGCTGAACGTGTAGATAAGTGAGATATTTAACCTTATGCCCAGGCATTAAGAAGTTAGGTTAATAGGAGGTGCTACTCAAAATAACCATTCCCAAGTCAGGAAAGTGTGAAATGAAGTTCCAAGGATGCTGTCAATTCTCCTGGGAGAGTTTGCAGTGTTACTTTAAAATTAAATGTACTTTATCTGGGTAACCTGTAGCCCACTGGTAATACTCAGTCTTAGGGGAATGCAAATTAACAGCCCTACCTCCACATTCTCTCCCTGTTAAACACCAGATTTACAACCACACACTAAATAAAATAGTGTGGATATCTAAAAATATCCAAATAGCTTTAACCAGGCAAAACCCTAAGAAAAAAAGGAGATGAAACTGCAACCTTTCCATTTGTATGGGAGGTCCATTTGTTTTGCTTAAGGAAAGTTTGAAATTGACAAGCTAATGTCAGTAGACACTAGGACCATGTGAGGGGAAAAATCCCTGGGTATCATGGCTATGACATTAAAAAGCAGGGGTAGGCCGGGTATGGTGGCTTATAACTGTAATCCCAGCTCTTTGGGAGGCCGAGGCAGGTGGATCACTTGAGGTCAGGAATTTGAGACCATCTTGGCCAACATGGTGAAACCCCACCTCCATTAAAAATACAAAAATTAGCTAGGCATGGTGGCACATGCCTGTAATCCCAGCCACTCTGGTGGCTGAGGCAGGAGAATCACTTGAACCCAAGAGGTGGAGGTTGCAGTGAGCCGAGATCATGCCACTGCACTCTGGCAATAGAGCAAGATTCCATCTCACACACACATGCACAAAAAGCAGAGTTAAATGTTTAATATGGACACTGACATACTATAAAAACATTACAGACATATTAAAACTTGCAAATGTAATCTGGGAAGAAAAAAATTAAAACATTTCACAATATATTTTTAAAACGTTTAGTGTAGTACAAACTCATATTACTATTTGTAACCAGAACTTTCTCCTAATGAGAAAAATTAAGCTCTTTCATTCTTCTGACATATGAAAGAAGAAAAGGAGAGGAGCATTGACATGCATTAGGTTTAAGGTCAAGAATAGGCTATAAATGAAGGTAGTTGGGATGATTTCTTGAGCTGAACTTTAATGGCCAATGGCTATTATTGAGAAGCTGCAGAAGCTTGTGATGTCAGATGGAAGAGAAGGGACTGATTGGCAGGTTGGATTTCACGCAGAACAAACTTAAAATTGTGGTGCAATGCACCGGTCATTAGCCACCAGCAATCCCCTTATAAGACATGGGTGGAAGTGACAAAGGGAAAATGAAAAAGAAACAAACAACCAATGCTAGAAAGACTATTCTGCGAATTAGAAGCAGGTAAGAAAGAGGTGCTAGTGTTACGTGCTCCTTTAGGAAATGTGCTCATAGGTATCATTAGGCTCCATTAGGACTGGTTCACTTTGGAAACTGCATCAGAGACAGGTGGGGGAGGGGACAGGGGAAATGGATAACTTGAATGACATTGAAGGCATTCTTAAAAAGTCTGTTCAAAGGATGGAAAATCAAAGATGTTTGAAAGAGAAAAGTCAACAAATGGAAAAGCTGTAACCCATTATAGTTTAGTTTTATTGGGGCATGAAATGAAATTTCACGATGTTCTAAAAACAACAACTTGACTGCATAAAACTGAATTAGTGAATTGGCATTAAATCCATACCATATTTTAAAAAATCTCATTTTGATATAATAATAGAAACTGGTTAGTTAGGTCATAGTCCTCTTCTTCAAGTCATGCACAGTTAAAGAAATATTTCCAAAAATTTCTAATTGCTCCTACATTCTAGCAAAACCATACATCGAAATGCTGGTTGATTTATGACTTTCCAGTAACCTTCACTCTCAAATGGCTTCTACCAAATGATTTATTTGCTTGGTCTATGCCGAGGTGACCTCCTGGTTGGGCTGAATGCCGTCCTTTCAGCACAAAGTGTGAAGGACTGAGTCCCCATTTCTTGAGTTTCTGTGAGAGCTGCGGGTTCTCATGCAGATAAACTGTGAGTCCTAGGTTCAATTTTGAAATGTCTTTCTTTCGGATTGCTTGAGCCCGGGGGGTCTAGGCTACAGTGAGCTGTGATTGCACCACTGCACTTGAGCCCGGGCAACACAGTGAGACCTTGCCCAAAACAATCAAACAAAACACCCAAAACACAAAAACCGTGTCTCTCCTTCCTCACCATTTCTCTTTGGAGAGAAAAGAAAATCATTGACAATTTCTGACCCACTGAATAATGTAAAGTGGCAAAGTGTCACACCTTTGCCAAAGGCTTCTAATTTCCGGCCTTTTTCGGGTCTACGGTGTTCTATGGTGCTGTTTCACCTCACTCTTATCTTTCCTGCCTAGTTTCCTCTCTTAGATTACAAACTTAATCTACTAAACGCCCACCCCCAACAACAGCAGAGTTTTCATAAGATCTGTACAAAGTCATTAGTTTTCCCATTAAGCTTTGGTGTCCCCCCAGCCCAAGCATGTGAGATGCACACAGAATCTGGATAGGAGACTGCTAAGACAATGCTTCGTGTCTGACACTTTTTAGCTATAAGCTTGAGATGATGTGGTTGAACATCAAAGGCAGTGGAACATGCTACCAGGAATCAGCGTGTCCTCACTGAAAACTTTTACACCACTTCTACCAAAAAAAGATTAAATTCTAACGGAATGCTACTTAACTCACCACCTCTTGGGTTTTACATTCGACAATAAAACGAAGGCCTACTGGTTACTGGTTGGCTAGAAGGGAAAGCAAGTGAAAGCTCTTTGGCTCTTCTTTGGGTAGATTTAATCCCACCCTACCCCTCCCTTCCTGAACATTTACAAAACCCTCTGGAGCACAAGTATTTCTCTTTCCTTCCTTCTCCATTTTTTCTCCCACGAGATCCAAAGTCCCAGGAAGGGAGCTTCTGGGCATGGGGAGATGGAGTGAGAACAGGGTAGGGAACCACATCCGCTCTCAAATTGTGCTGGTGTCTTAGACAGGGGTGGCAGATGGTGGCATGAGAGCCATTATTCCTACCCTGTCAAGCTCATGGCAGCCATTTCACAGAGATCACGGCCAGGCTCACTCTGACTATACTCATGCCAAGTTTTCTAGCTTCTGTGATCAACTGTCCAGAAAGGCACTAGATATGAGCCCCAATTCTTGCACTTTTTGGCTAAGAGAATGCTTCAAAGGCTGTTTGACCATCATGCTTCTGTGCATTCCCTGAAGTATTTAGACCCTGTGCTTTAATAAATTAGTGGTTGCAACTGAGCATGTAATTCCTTCTATCCACTTAGGATGTTTATGAGATAATTAGTTCTCAATTTCTTACAGCACCATCAGTTCACTTCCTGATCAGGTAGATCACATGAGCGACTATTTTTTCTGAAGCATGGCAAACATAGTTGAAATCAGTTGACATTAGGTTACACTTCATAGAGCATAAAGTAAATAAGTCATTTCCATAATTGTCATAGAAAAAACTGCTCAACACAGAAGTTTGGGTTTATAGACACAAAGAAGAACATAGAAGATTGGGAAAAAATATGACCCTGAACACGAGCATGGAATGTTTTCAAACTTATTGATATTCACAGCCTTTATTTATAGCATCTTGATCGTATTCATGAGTCACAAAGGGCTTTGTGGAAATATCTGGAGGCCAATAATTCTTTTTAACAGACTAATGAGACCAAATTACTATTAAACTGATTTCAGTAGTTGGTAACCATACTTATTTCTGGTAGACTACATATTTCAAGAAAACTTTAAAAACCAATGTCACTGAATATCAATTCACTATAAATTTAACAGCGAATGTGTCATAAAGTATTTTTATATCTAAACAACTAAAATAATAATGGGAGCCTAAAAAGACTTTTTAAAAAGTATTCACTAATCACATTTTGTTCTATATAATAAATCATGCACTCTAAGAATTTTTAAAACTCCAATGGATACTTGCTGTAAATAAACTGGAAAGGGTTCCCATTTTTGCTTTGCTATTTTAGAAAAATAAGCAGTTTTCCTTGGATTGTTTGCTTTCTTAAATTCCATTCCTCGATTCATTAAAGCCCTTATGAAAACCAAAGCTGTTGACATGACTGAAACAAATGGCTTTACTGTTAACCAGATTGAGTCTTTGCAAGCACTTTATTAAAGCGATTTTAGTAATTCCAACTAGTAAAGTCTTTCCCCCCTACGAAAACATAGAACAAAGTAACACATCTAGAATATCAATGAACATTGCCTCAACAGAATCACTAAGCTTTCCAGAAACACTGGATTCTTGAGAATTTCCCAGAATAAAATTTCCTAGAATCCTATGTTTTATTAACTACCCCATCTCCCTCACATCTTCATGTTTTGGATTTTGCTCTTTCCAGAAAGAAAGAAAGGAAGGGAGGGAGGAAGGGAGAAGGAGGGAGGGAGGGAGGAAGGGAGAGAGGGAGGGAGGGAGGGAGGAAGGGAGGGAGGGAGGGAGAGAGAGAGAAAGAAGATTAGACAAGTTAAGAGCATGGTGTTGCTAGTCACCTGGGCCTGAGTTGAATGTTCATGCTGCTAACAACCAGCTCAGTGACATAGAAGCTTTATGAATCCTAAGTTGGCAGTTTCTTTATCTGTAGAATGGGCATAATAATAGTATCTTCCTCACAGGGTGTTCTTAGGATTAAATGAAATAGTACATCTAAAGGGCTTAACAAGATTCTTGGGACACAAAAAGCTCCCAATGAGTGTTAAGGATAATAACTGTAAGGCCGGTTGCCTCGCCAGGAGCTCGGACACACCCATCCCTCTCCGAGCCTGAAAACTACATCACCACTCCACGCTCGACGTCAAGCCCTGCACTCAGCATCTAGCTCCGCCAGGTAGCTTCCCAAACGCCCACTTCTGCACTCCGCACCTGAATCTGCACTCAACACTAGACTCTGCACTCGGCACCTAGCACGCCATTGGAAAACCCCCGCTAAAATTTAAAAGAAGCCCTGCCAAAACCTGCCCAATAGCATTTTGCCCCATCCAGGTCCCTCTACCCCTGGGCAGCCTGCTCACTGGAAATCCCGCCTACCTACCAATAGCAGCCTGCCCCGTCCATGTCCTGTTCCCTCATAACCAATCAAGACACCCTCACTCTCTATGAAAACCCCATGCCTTGGGAAGTCGAGGGGCGACTTCTCTGGCCCCTCTTTCCCGGACCACAGAACCTCGCCCGGGAGCTAAATAAATTGGCATTTAATTTTCTTATGCTAGTCTCAGTTTCCTCATTTTAAACTCGGCAATAACCCTTACAATAACAACTATTATTATGGCTGTTATCCTTCTCAAAATATAGTCCCTTGAAACATCAGTATTCTGCCACTAAAATAGAAAAATGCTAATCTTCACAAATGAAACAATTTCAATGTAATTGAAACTTAATTTGTTAATGATACTTCACGGAATTACAGACATCAAGACTTTGAGATGCTCCGCTCCTATAAAATTTTAAGGTCTGGTGGTTTAATGAAAGTAAAGATCCATATATCCTTCACAGTACACATGTACATTTATAGATCAACTTTCCCCACCTATATATCCATCAGCTGTATAAAATTTCAAAGCACTTCTTGATCATGAAAACCGTATGATCTATAATTAACTATTTAATTCTGTAAAAATGTCAAAAATGTATTTTGGATGTTTCATGTATTTTTCCCTCCCTAACGGAGTTCCATTAGGGTAGTACTACCTCTTTTCTATTCATTGTTTACCTTCTACTATACCTTCTTGCCTGTATTAAGCAAATAATAAGTATTCAAAAATCATTCATGACTGCAGCATCTGAAACACTTTAACAAAAAAGGAAGAAAAGTAAAGTTTTGTGAGACACCCCCCCCCATCGTCATGATACTAGCTGGATGGTTTAGGGCAGAGAGAAATGCAAGAAGATACAAAGTGGTGATAGAAAGGAGAAACCAGGACCCTGCTGAGATCAGGAACTGTATCATTCAGTTCTCTGCTCAATTTCCTGGGCTATGTAATTCATGCAAAACCAATTCAGATTTGCTTTCTTAAGGACTGACATGCTACTCAACTCAGTACTTAAATGCACAGAGGAGCTGCTTAAGGTCCAAAGACCCAATGATGCCCCTGAATTGGTGTTAGAAAAGTCAGGTCCATTTGCAGGCCTGTGACTTCTCTGTGTTAGCCTTTCCACTTTTTCCAGAATGCTCTCCACCACTTGGCAGAGGTTACCAAGGGTATCAGAGGGCCTGCCTGACTTTCTAGGTCATATCTGGTTAGCTGCATCTCTCACAGGGATGACCTGTATGTGGCTGTTAGGTGTTGCGGAATTCTCTCCTCTTGAGCATAGATGCTTCTCCATTGATATGGCTGTGTAAGACCTATAGTTCCATGTGAAACTGAGATTGTACCGACTCCTTAATGAGACTTGTGTTGGCTGCTGAGTCCGAGCTCATGGAATCCATATTTCACCGTGGAGGTTTCTGGTCAGTGCTAGTCTGTGACCCTTACTCTTAGCATTATTCCCCAATTCCAGCATCTTTCCCTGGGTTGCCTGATCGGTGTCTCTAGACTGAAACCACCTGATGTGCCCAGAGCTTGGACTGCTTGTGTCTTCTGCCATCTCTGCCTAGATAACCACCTGCCCGGTGGTTGCCCTGGCTCCAGATGCACAACTAGCCTTGGCATGTGGGCCTTTACAACACTTTCAACAAAGGAAAGGATTAGGAAGAGATGCTAAAATAGTCACACCATAGTCCACATCAAATGGGAGAAAAGGCACACCGCTTCACCTCCACATCTCATATCCTCACATCTCCTGACACTCAATATTTTTGTACAATTCATGTTTTATTTTCTAAAAACTCAGAATCAATTTATATTTACCAGGGATATGATGGTTTTGGCTAATATGTGTCCCAAAGAAAAGTCCATAGCTTTTATTTTTGTCATTTCATTTTGGAGGATAAAGCATATTTAGGAATATAATTTATTGAAAAAATCAAGCTTAAACTTCACTCCTGAATAATGCTGGTGTTTACCTCTCAGAAAGGATCCTCATCAGTCACTAGGAAAAGCAAATAGGCAAATGTCATTTTAACATTCCTTTAGGATTGTGCTGTGGAATGTGAGGGAGGTTGACTAGAGTTTGGGGTGTCTACACTTACCAAACATAATAAATCAATGGCTTCAAGAACTCACAGCATGAAGACTTTATTAGGTGACATCTGTAATCACTCAATGGAAAACAAATAAAGGATATATATTTAAACCCCAGCTCTTGATATGAAAATAACTGCCTAGTTCCCATCCGATTTGCTAAACCATGGTTATAATATTTAATCTTACTGCTACAGTGACTTGTGAAGAGGACAGTGTGTCAGCTACTGCACAGTTAAGACCATGTGTTTTCAGATTCAGGACTGTTATGCTGCAATGGAAAAGATTTATGAGCTACCTTCTTGTAATTATTTTAAATATCTGCATTCAGGCCTGGAAAGCCACATCCTGTCCGTAAGGGTGTTTATACCATAGTTTATATGGTAGAGAAAAATGTCAAGACTATTAAAGAGTTAAGTACAGAGTTATGGAATTTTAGTATTTTAGGGCTAGAAATCTACACACATTTTATAGCTTTTATATACAAGAAAGGGCTGTGTGTGTGTGTGTGTGTGTGTGAGAGAGAGAGAGAGAGAGAGAGAGAGAGAGAGAGAGAGAGAAAGACAAGGTGAGTTTTTAAAAAACTGGCTAGAATTTGCCAGGTGAACTGAAGAAATCCAAAGGACAGTTGCCAAAAAGAGGTTAGAAGTCTTAGTGAGAGGGCTGGTAAAGTGACAGAAAGTAGAACCCAGGATTTCACGTGCACGCAGTTGTGCTGCCCTCTAGAGAACGATGTTCTTTACTTGCCCTGTTTTCATCCATGTTGCTGCGGACTCAGGAAAGAACGTGAAAGAGAGAGGGATACAAATTCCGTGTGCTCCTAGCAACCCCACAGCAAGCCAGTGGGCTTTCCTTCTGCTTCCATATCATTTTTATCTGAACATTCAATTATTTTCCTAAAATTCATGCTTTTCCCATAATTGAAAATGTTACATGCTTACTATCTCACAGCTGGGAAATGAAGAAAATAAATTACTAATAATCCTACCACCCAGAGATATGACTGATCAACATTCTGAGCTATTTCAATTTAATCATTTCCTGTGCTCACGTAGTTTTTCTAGTAAAATTGGTATCACATTGTATGATTTGCTATGCCTTTCTCCTTTACTTCATGCAACATCAGATTTCAAGCAATCATTTAACCGTTTTTGAAAGCATGATTCTACTAGTTTAGCTGCGTGACGTTCTTTACATTAACATACTAAAATGTATTTAGCTAGTCTCCCATTTTTTCAGTTGTCTTTTTGCTGTGCAACGATAAACTATACTGTGAGGTACCTAAAGTAGCTTTTATGTACCTATCTGATTTTTTTTTCTAGCATCGAAATGGGTCAAAGGTTGTGAACATTATTCCCTCACCAAGAAATCAAGGAATCACTTACATTTAATTAACATATCAGTTTTAATATAAAATTTGATGAGTTTTGAAAGCTCTATATACCTATGCCCCAACTACCACAATCAAGATACAGGTTTTTCTATCAGTTTCGCAGCTATGGGCATTTTGAAGGCTTTTCAGGTGTATCGCCGACTTACTCTTTACCACAGGGGGTACCAACGTGCTCTCCCTCTAGGAGTCTCCTGAGGTGCCATTTATCTTCATCCTTATCCTCATCAGGGACTACATGACTGCTCAGTGTTTGTCCACGTAACAGACAATAATAATTTAATAGAAAATGTGGTTTCATTTTAATACACACTTCCTAGATTATTAATGTGGTTGGGCTTATTTTTTAGTGTATTTGTTGGCAACTCCTCCTTCTCTGTTGTTTTGTGTACTAACAAGGAAAGACTCCATTTTTTACCCTAAACACAAAGCTTTTCTTATGGATTTGTAAAAAATGCTTCATATTTTAATAAAATATAACATATTGTATCATTGTGGCAAATATTTTGCCAACCTAAGTATGTTTCAAATAGGATTAAGATTTCAATTAAATAATTAAACATATTTATTCTTTTTTTTTTTTTGAGACAGAGTTTCGCTCTTGTTACCCAGGCTGGAGTGCAATGGCGCAATCTCGGCTCACAGCAACCTCCGCCTCCTGGGCTCAGGCAATTCTCCTGCCTCAGCCTCCTGAGTAGCTGGGATTACAGGCACGCGCCACCATGCCCAGCTAATTTTTTGTAGTTTTAGTAGAGACGGGGTTTCACCATGTTGACCAGGATGGTCTCGATCTCTTGGCCTCGTGATCTACCTGCCTCGGCCTCCCAAAGTGCTGGAATTATAGGCGTGAGCCACCGCGCCCGGCCACACATTTATTCTTTACTCTCTCTCTCTCTTTTTTTTTGGAGACAGAGTCTCACTCTATTGCCCAGGCTGGAGTGCAGTGGCCCAGTCTCAGTGCACTACAACTTCTGCCTCCCAGGTTCAAGCGATTCTCCTGCCTCAGCCTCCTGAGTAGCTGGGATTACAGGTGCCTGCCACCATGCACAGCTAATTTTTGTATTTTTTAGTATAAATGAGGTTTTGGTCAGGCTGGTCTCGAACTCCTGACCTCAAATGATCCACTTGCTTCAGTCTCCTAAAGTGCTAGGATTACAGGCATGAGCCACCGTGCCTGTCTTTTACTTTCTCTTTGTATGAATATGTGTTCTACTACTTTTATGCTTAGTAAATCCTTAGCAAAACCCCATCCCCACAAAAACAGTCACCTATATTTTCCTCTATTCCTTTTATGTTTTCATTAAAAAAAAATTAACTCTTTAGACCATCTGGAATTTATTAAGACCCATGGTATAAGGAAAGACTCTATTTTTTCCCTAAATATTTAGCCAACTAATTTACACCTGTATTTATTTTTCTTTTTAATGATCTTTACCATAGAGCGCGTTACTTTTATATTGGCATCTGTTTCTGTGACTGTTTCACTGACTTGTCTATCTGAGCTTGTGCTTTACACCATCATTTTAAACCCAGGAGTTTTCTAGTGTTTTTGAATCTTGTCAGGCATAGCTCCTCTCATTTCTTTAAAAAAGGATCACTGGCCATGTCACTTGCTCATTTTTTCCCAGATGAGCCTGAGAATCACTTTAAGCTAAACAACACTTTAAGGTATAAGCTAATGTGAGGACAATGGCATTTTTATGATAGTCCATATTTTCATGCATGAACATGGCCTGTCCCCTTGGTTTGATTTCTGTGGTTGCTGCTATTCCCTTAGTAAAGTTTGGTGCCCACATTTCAAGCAGAAATTCTGTGCTAGAATTTCTCACAAGGGCTTGAACTGTTAACGAAAAACTCTGACCTCATTTAAAACCCCAAAATAGCCTACGGGTGGGAGAACACATAAGATTAGATTTCAGAAAGCCAAAAGGACTTTTAAATTTTGAAATGCTCCATAAATGATTATGAAAATGTGTTTCCCTGACTCTGACTAATGAGCCTTCATGTGAAAAATCCTAGTTCTATTGGATTTCTAATGAAATCCTAAATCTATTTCATTAAAGACATAAAGACTATAATTGCAGTGCCATTTTGTACACATTCCTTAATTTTTCTTAAAAACTCAGTGTTACTTTGACATTAGCAACTGCTAGTAAAACATGCGTAAGTATTAGGCATTGTTCCCCCCCCATTAGTTAGCTTACTCCATTTCACAGATATGTGGAAACAAAGTCTGGCTTCAATTTGCATCCGAGATGGGGTGTGTATATATTTTTACTCTTGGTTTGTATTAAAAATAAACTAGAAGAGCAAGTGGGAATGTGCCACAGGATGTGGTCACTCAACTTCATGCGACCTCGACATCTGCATTCAAAAACAACTCTAGTGACTTCAAAGGTGATTTTCAAAATAATGCAGAAGGAAAATCATTCCTCTTTAACACCAAACAGAGACACAGCCAAGTCAAGTCCACTCAGATCAGTAGGCACTAGATGGGCAATTCTACTGCCACTAGAAAAGCTGAAGCCAGTAGAGTCCTCATGCCACACTTCACAAGGAATCACACCATGGAATGCTGGAACTTGCACCATGACAAATAGACTTTGGAATAATTGTGTTGGTCTCTCCTTTCAAACTCCAAGACTTGACTAAGTTGAGCATTTGAAAACCCTGCTCTATTGCACACGGAAACAGAAGAATCAAATGAGATGATTAGCAAAGTGCCTTGGAAACTGTACATTGGTGCACGTGCACATTATCTCCATGAATCCTCAGAACAGCTTTGTGAAGTCCCCATTCCCTGCTTTCAGATGAAGAAACAGACATTCAGAGAGGTTAAGGAGCTTGCTCAAGGTTAAACAGCTGCTAAGAACCAGAGCTGGGATTCAAACCCACATCTACTGATTCCAAAGACCATGACTGACCTATGTACTGTATCATTTTCACATGATAGAGTGAAAGGAGAAGAAAACTTCACAAACAGAAGATGTCTTCTTGTTAAGGAGCAGCTCTTAGCCTCCTAATAGATGGTCAAGAATAAGCTGAAGTGAAATAGGGTTCTAAAGATCAGCCAACTCCACAGCTGGCTAACAGGCCGTGGTGGCCCTAGCCCTGGCCAGTAGATGGTTTTGGGAGCAACCTATAACACTAACTGTGTGTGACCTGCACATTCCCAACAGAACGAAGCCTCTAAGCTTGCTTTTATTAAACTTCCATGATACAGCTGAAGCCATTCTTGCTCACATTTTGTTCACCAAATAAGACTCCAGGCTCCATAAACAGGGATGCACAATGTACTCCAGGCACAGGTATGTTCTAAGTGCATTAAAGCTGTGTATGGATTTGAAGGGAAAATCTCTTTCTCTATTGAATATGTCTTGACTGTGGTCTGCAGAAAACAATAGTTGTTGACAGTCACATGTCTGGCATCCAGCAATCTGGCATCTGTGATGGTTTCCCAGCTCTATGGTGAGCCGGAAAAATATTCAGAACATTTCCAAGCAGATATTCTGGGAGATGGTTTTTTTTTTAAAGGTGTAATTGAAAGAACTTCAAGCTTCCACACTTGGGTAATTGGCAAAATCGTGGCACTGTGGAGTAATCGGCATCCCTCTAAATAAATAAAACATGAAATCACACATAGATAGTTAAAGAAAATGGAGAACTAGAAGGGGGTTGCCTTGCTCTTGAAACCCCACCTCTCTTTCTTAGAGATTTTTGGTGGCTTTTTTTGAGACGGAGCTTCGCTCTTGTTACCCAGGCTGGAGTGCAATGGCGCGATCTCGGCTCACCGCAACCTCCGCCTCCTGGGTTCAGGCAATTCTCCTGCCTCAGCCTCTTGAGTGGCTGGGATTACAGGCACGCACCATCATGCCCAGCTAATTTTTTGTATTTTTAGTAGAGACGGGGTTTCACCATGTTGACCAGGATGGTCTCGATCTCTTGACCTCATGATCCACCCGCCTCGGCCTCCCAAAGTGCTGAGATTACAGGCGTGAGCCACCGTGCCCGGCCCTTGGTGGCTTTAAACTCAGTCCTTCAATCCCAGCGGCAAGTTGTTCAGTATGTAAGAAGGCAATACTGAACTAGAATCACCTGGGGTTCCAGGCATGTTCCAGTCACCTCTCTGGGGTGGACAAGAGAATTGTTACTAAGTCTGTGCCTAGAGATCTGCAGGGTACCCACACACACTTCCGGGTGAGTGCCATCTGTCTCCTCTCTGTTCTTACTGTCCCTAGCAGGGTTGGGCACATCCTCAGGGCTCAAAAACATGTTTGCCATTACTTTTCATGACAAAAACTATAATTACTTTTGCATCAACCTAATATAATAGAGTTTGTGGGCCAAATAAATCCCTTTTCCTTATTTCTATATAGCACTGCATCTTAAGTATAAACGAAGTTTAGTATACCATGAAGGGTATACCAAACTTACGGAAAAATCAGGAACACAGGAGAACTCTCAAAACAAAAACCCAGTTTCACAAAAAATGACAAATTTCAAATGCACAGGTTTCTGAGCCCCAGGTAGCTAATGATGCCCCTTAACAGCCAGGAAAGCCTGTCCACACATCCACACTTTGTCTAAAGACCCTGCCCTGGAACTCAACTTCAGAAAGCCTAAATGTCTCTGAATCTGAAAATAGTACCAGATTATAAAAGCAGTGTTTGATGAGTTACACCCCTAATAAAAAAAATGGTACTTGTCATCTGAACAGAATTTGGCATACAGTTGATACATTGATTGTTTCAGCAACGTGTGCTCACTTTGTAAAACAAAACAAAACCCTAAGCCTTTGATGCTGGCATACTGGCTTTTTCTCTTGGGTGGATTCCGCTTTGCAAGTGTTTCCTGCCCCAGATTAATCTGATATCCAAAGCACGTGTTATTGGAAGAGCTTTTTGCTATTTGTGCCCAAAACGTTTGACTACTGAGCACATTATTAAGCAAACTTGAAAATGAGTTGGATCTTTTTTAGGAGCTCTCCAGATGGGTTACCGCCTTTCAGCTGGGCCCAACATTCTTGTCTCTGGTGGTATTAAGCTGGAGCCACAGGCATGCAGCAGACGCCATTTCACCAATAAACCACATGGCCGAATGCGGCAAAGTAGGCACCAGTCACACTTAATATAAAGCTCAGCCTACAGATGCGGATGTCTGAATAACACTCCCACCGACCCCCATCCCCTTCAAAAGCAAAATGTGGAAACATAGGGAACTACATTTGATGTTGAAGTCATTAGCACAGATCCAGTTGTTCAGACTGTCATCTGACATCGTGTTTCCTCACTGATACTAGGGAAAAAGAGTGAGGGGAAATGGGAAACTTTAACCACAAAACCATAATGGAGGCCACAAGTAAGCTACTGTATGTCAACAGAAGTCAGATACTGAAAAAAGATTTTTTTTGAAATGGGAAAACATCGACATTTTAAAAGAATATGCTGATATTGCTTGAGAATTAAGAACTGGTATAAGTCTCAGGCTGAACAGAGGGAAATGTTTAGCAGAACCCTCATGAAATTGATTTAAGTTTTACGAGGAATTAAGTTACAGTTTTTGACTCTGAACCATTAAAACCAACAATTCAGCCAAAAATGTATTTGGGATTTAACATTTTCTTTTGGAAAAACATCTTAAAAGTGATGTACCCTAGTCACTTAAAGGCTGTGAAACTCTATTTTAACAATATGGTGGGGCCCACTTTCAACCAAGGCAAAGCTAATAATAATATGGTCTAAGATCAAGACTAATAACACATGTGGTTTAGTATCTACTTATAGACACTCTGGGAGTTGTGTGGTCTTTCGTGATAGTCATTGGGGCTGTTTCTGGGTTGGTGAAAGTAAGCTAATCTTCCATGGCCAATGCCAGGGACCAAGGCACATGCCCTATTATACTTAGGCAAACAATATCCTATGTTATAATGTGGAAATATGGAAGCATGGCAGAGCCAGAAGTCACCCTGCAGAAACACAAGGCTTGGTCACCATTTGTAGTGTCAGCGCCGTACCCTGGCTCTGAAGAAGAAGGGTGGCCTCCAGGCCTCGGGCCAGTTCTCCTGACTGAGATCAGCTGGTGGCTCCTCCTGGTAGCTCTCCATCAGCCCACCCACATCAAGGCTCCCACCAGGGTGCTTCCTTCCGAAAGGAAGGCCACAGCGCTGGCCTTCCACACAGACCAGAATGCTCACTGTTCTAGGGGATGCAGACGCCTGTGAAAATCTGAACATTCTCTGCTGCCCAGAAAAAAAGCAGAAATATGAAAATTTTTTTCTTATAAACTGGATGGCAGCCAGCCACTGTGGCTCACACCTGTTATCCTAACACTTTGGGAGGTCAAGGTGGGTGGATTGCTTGAACTTAAGAGTTTGAGACCAGCCTGATTAGTGAGAGCTCATCTCTATAAAAAATAAACAAAATTAGTAGTTATGGTGGCGCATACCTGTGCTCCTAGCTACTTTGGAGGCTAAGGCAGGAGGACCATTTGATTCCAAGAGGTTGAGGCTGCAGTGAGCTAAGAGTATGTCACTATACTCTAGCCTGGGTGACAGAGTGAAACCCTGTCTCGAATAAATAAATAAATAAATAAAAAGAAAATAATAATAATAAGAAAGATGGTGATGGGGCAGCTGAAAGATTCCCTGAAAAGCCAGCGTGGTGACTCACGTCTATAATCCTAGCACTTTGGGAGACCAAGGCAAGAGGATGACGTGAGCCCAGGAGTTTGGACAAGCCTGGGCAACACTGTGAGACCCCATCTCATCATTTAGGAAAATATATGTAAAATAAAATAAAAATTCCCTGGGAACCATGTGGTGGACTTCAGGTTAAGGACTTATGCTGTGGGCCGCACCTAGTGTTGTATGGATGGCACAGTTTGCTGGGAGGAGGAAAAGTGCTACTGAAAATCTGCTCTTCTGCAAAAAGCCCTCACTCTTAGTAACACGGCCCATGCCTGGATATCCACCATGAGTGACTCCTTCCTTTGAAGGGGGGAGCCCTAGCTCAGGGCTCTGCAGGACCACAGGCGGCAGGGTGGTGACATGGGTTCAGGTCTGGTGCAGTGTGGACCAGGATTAAGCTACCCATGAATGGGGCTTCTCACCATACCCCATGGTAGCCAAGCTTTAACCCTCTGCCCACATTGCTAATGAGAGGAATGGAAGGAAGGGCCAAAGATGTGATGTAATGAACCTACTTAATGGTCAACAGCTCACATCACACCACCTGTATTTTTAGTGCACCAAATTTGGATAAACAAAATAACATACTTCCTCCTAAAATAAAAGCTCTTTAAACTAATTATCAGTACCTGTATAATAAAAAGTACCTAAAATGATTTTTTTTCTAAGCAGCCTCCTCATAAAATGAGTGATGTCATATATACATCTCTTTAAACGCCACTTTCATCTGTAAACCAGGAATAATAAAAGTGCTTATGTCACTGGCTAAATTTACACATAAAATGTTTATCACAATACATGCATTCAGCACGAATTCAACACGTTTTTACTGTATACCCACTATGTGCAAAGCACTGTTCTAGTATTACTATGATCATTATTCTTATTATTAGAAATTTTCCTGGGCAGGACAAATTGTATTATTGTTAGCTGTCAATACATTCATTGTTCTAGAATGATCTATTAGGGCCCTTAGGGAGTGGGCCACAGGACAGCCAAGTTTTGGGAGAGGACAGTTCTGGTGCCAAGGGCAGTCAGCATGGGGAGGGTGGTCTAGGGCGTGGGGATGGAGGTCTGGAGGCAGGCATGAAGCGGGGGAATCTGTCCGGGAAGATGGAGTAGGAGGATGCAGAAGAGAAACTCTCTTTGCTCAGAAGAGGGTCTGTTCTGGTCACGATCTCCAGTTGTGGGACAGAACAAGCGATGAAGAAGCCTCCGAACAGCGGTGCATTTCACCACGACCAGAGGCTGCCATCAGCACTCTGTGTCACTGTGTAAAGAATCTTCATGACTAAACTGAAGGCCTGGTGTGTAGGGGCTGCCCTGGAGGAGACGGGTTCCCTCTAGAAGAGCAAGGGGCATGGACAAGGGGAGAGGTAGAATACAAAAGGTAGAATGTCCCAGCTCCAGGTCTCTTCCTTGGCTATGAATGTCCAGAGGCCAGTCAGACTTCCTGGGCACATTGCATTTGTGCTCCTATCTCATGCCTTTGCCCGCTGCGCTCCTGCAGGATGTTACAGTGATAGCTCGCTGGCTGGAGGTCCAAGAGGAGGTGTTCTTCGTCCACTAATGAGCCAGCAGGTTCCAACCCCTCCCAGAGTAGATGACAGGGGGCCAGCGGTGGTTAGCAAGAGGTCCCAGGCAAGGAGGAAGTCTGCGCAGAGATCAGGACTATTAAATGCATCAATTTCCATAAAGCCCTTATGGTGCTATGTGGCCCATAATAAGTGCAACATCACCAGTGTTTGTTAAGTAAATAGCCCACCTGCCTCTCCCTCAGGAAATTTCCTTTTCATGGCCAACCTGGGAAACATGGGATTTATTTATTTATTTATTTATTTTTTTGAGATGGAATCTCACTCAATTGCCCAGGCTGGAGTGCAGTGGCACCATCTCGGCTCACTGCAACCTCCACCTCCTGGGTTCAACCAATTCTCTGCCTCTGCCTCAGCCTTCTGAGTATCTGGGATTACAGGTGCATACCACCATGCCCAACTAATTTTTTTTTTTTTTTTTGGTATTTTTAGTAGAGATGGAATTTTACCATCTTGGCTAGACTGGTCTTGAATTCCCGACCTCGTGATCCACCCGCCTCAGCCTCCCAAAGTGCTGGGATTACAGGTGTGAGTCATTGCGCCTGGCCTTTCTTTAGGTTTTATTTAAAAAGGGCAACATTTCTATATAACAGAGGTCCACCCAGGCTCCTATGGGGATGCACACGCTGTATCTCAGAGCAAGGAGGAGGATGTCACACAATCCATTCACTGGGGCAAAGGGTGTCTCTACTATGGCAACTTAGTAAGATGGCTGAGAAAATGCACTCGGATCGTGGAAACAGAAGCCAGTAAAGAGAGGCCTTGGGAGTCTTTACCTGGATGTTTCTGAGCCCTCACAAAGCCATGCCATGGAGTTGAGTTTGCTAGCAAACTCATGCTGGAGAATGCACAGAATCACAGGTCTTTCACTGACTGACTACATACAAAAGACAATTTTATTTTATTTTATTGATTGATTATTTATTTATTTATTTAGAAGTTTTGCTCTTGTTGCCCAGGCTGGAGTACAATGGCACAGTGTCAGCTCACTGCAACCTCTGCCTCCTGGGTTCAAGTGATTCTCCTGCCTCAGCCTCCCCAGTAGCTGGGACTACAGGGGCCTGCCATCACACCTGGCTCATTTTTGTATTTTTAGTAGAGACGGGGTTTTGCCATGTTGGCCAGGCTAGTCTTTAACTCCTGACCTCATGATCTGCCTGCCTTGGCCTCCCAAAGTGTTGGGATTACAGGTGTGAGCTACTGTGCCCGGCCTACAATTTTATTTTACTTATTTATTTATTTTTGAGGCAGAGTTTTGCTCTGCTGCCCAGTCTGGAGTTCAATAGCATGGTCTTGGCTCATTGCAACCTCCGCCTCCTGTGTTCAAGCAATTCTCCTGCTTCAGCCTCCCGAGTAGCTGGGAATACAGGCATGCGCCACCATGCCTGGCTTATTTTTGTATTTTTAGTAAAGACAGGGTTTCACCATGTTGGCCAGGCTGGTCTCGAACTCCTGATCTTGTGATCCACCTGCCTTGGCCTCCCAAAGTGTTGGGATTACAAACGTGAGCCACTGTGCCCAACCTATAGTTTTATTTTTACGATGCCTACCTGCCAGTATCTACAGACATTTGCAGAAAAAAATACAAATAATATAAGTAAAAATCAGATCGAAACACTGGAAAGAAAGAATAAGACAAGTGAAAATTAAAATGCTAGGGTGACACTGTGATATACTAATGGAATCAGACTAGTTGCAGTACTTTATTTAAAAAGCTCTTAAATGCTTAGCTTTGTTACTGCTGAGGTTTGAGCTGTTTGAGTCGGAAGGGCTCCGGGTGGTATGAAAAACAGAACAGTGCCAATTTTTATCTTCATGCCTAACCAGCCTTCAGATCTGGGGGTGGTGGAGGAACAGGACACTGGTCACCCAGGTAGGCATGTCCAGGTATTTGTCCCAGACACGCTCAGTGAGTAACCGTGTTTTACAGGCTGTTCTGACAGCTCTGCCAGGCAGGAGGTCAGAAAGGAGAGAAGAACGGGAGGAGAGCCAGCCACGGCTTTTGATGGAGAGTGTTTTGTGGCCGGTGCCATGGGTCTTGGGAAGTGATGAGTCATGGTCCCTGTCTTCAAGAAGCCTCTGTAGAGTTGACAGCCAAAAAAAGAGGACTCCTCCACTTCACGCAAACCACCCAGGACAGAGAGCACAAGCAAATCCTCCCCTAAGGGGCCACAGTGACAGTTTTCTCTTGTTTCCTCCATGCTCAGTTGCGGCCCTTCTCACTGTCCTTTTTTTTTTTTAAATCTGATCACAAAAATAGAATAAACTACAAAGCACGGTGGGAAACCCACAGGGTTTGCAGCCAGACAGGCTCTGCCTTGTACCAGCCATGAGACCCTCCCTGGGTATGGTCCTTAGAGTGTGGCTGTGTTTTGTCCTTTGTAGAATAGCAATACTAATATCTAGCTTGCTGTGCCACTGTGACTATTAGAAATACACATATATCACAGACATAGGTCTGGACATGGATGGTCCCTAATACATGTGGCTCGCTCTCTGTGATGCACGTGTGTCACAGGAGAGGCGGAGAACACAGAAAAGTCTACAGGAGAAACTAAAATCATGCAGAAACCGCCACAACTAACAACTGCGATTCTTTTGGTATTTTTCCTTCTAGTGTGTTCTCCTAAGCATATTTTGTGTGTGTATGTCTACAACGAATACATAAAAATATTGTATAATATTGTGTCAGATTTTTCATTGTTTTTCTTTTTTCCAATGTATTAACATTCTTCAAAATAAAACTCGAACGGCCTCATTGTATTTCATAGCATCACTATAAAATCACTTATTAAACTTTCCCCAAATGTTAGACATCTCTTTTTTCCCCAAATTCCTTTCTACAAGAAAGAAAAGTAATCCAGAGGACAATGTTCATCTTTGAAACCAAAGGCTCTTCGTCCTAATCCAGGATTTGCTGCTTGTAGCTGCTTTGAACGTGGGCAGGTCTTACTATCACAGACCCTCCAGGTCTTCACCTGGAAATGGGGAGGAAAAGCATGTGCAACTGCATTAGTTTCCTATGATAACAAGAACAACAGAGGTTTATTCTCTCATAGTTCTGAAGAGCAGAAATCCAAAATTAGGCTGGGCACAGCGGCTCATGCCTGTAATCCCAGTACTTCGGGAGGCCAAGGTGGGTGGATCACAAGGTCAGGAGTTCGACACAACCCTGGCCAACATAGTAAAACCCCATCTCTACTAAAAAAAAAATACAAAAATTAGCCAGGCATGGTGACATGTGCCTGTAATCTCAGTTACTCGGGAGGCTGAGGCAGGAGAATTACTTGAACGATTGCAGTGAGCCGAGATTGCGCCTCCAGCCTGGGCAACAGAGCAAGACTCTGTCTCAAAAACAAAACAAAAACAAAAAAGAAACCCAAAATTGATGTGTCAGAAGGGCTGTGGCATTTCCCTCGAGGGAAGAATTCTTCCTCCTCTTCCAGTTCCTGGGGGCTGCTGGAAACTCTTGGAGCTCCCGGGCTTGTGAGAGCATCACTCCAGCATCTGCCTCGTCTTCACTGGCTTTCTTCCTTGAGTCTCAGTCTCTCTCTCCTTTTAAGGCACAAGTCATTGGATTTAGGGTCCACCCTAATCTAGTATTACCTCATCTTAACTTGGTTACATCTGCAAAGTGCCTACTTCCAAATAAGTTCTCATTCACAAATACAGGGGATTAGGACTTCAACATATTTTGCAGGAGAAGGGGTCTCAATTCTTAGGAGACTCACAACACTACCTACTAGAGATGTGAAGAGTGAACCAATGTAAGTCTAAGACACTTTGCTAACGTAAAAGTGCTATCCGAATGCAAACTGCCACTTCTAAAGGTTTTAGGTCAAAAAGGAACCAGTTTTAGGATGAAAGAATTTCATTCTCTTTAGGTTTGGGCTTCTGGCCACTGCTCTGGGGCAGCACGTGTTTCAGCTTTGAAGCCAAGAAGGCCAAACCCTATGGAAGAATCATGGCGCTTCAGAGGCCCCAGATGCCTTAGGAGGGGTCCTGCCACTGGATGGCCTTCTACCTCGCTGACCCAGGCAGCCCACGCTGGGAGGAAGGTTGACGGCAGTGCTTCTCCAATAACCTCGGATTTTTTCCTCACCTAATCCATTTCAGATTGATACTTTTGTAAACGATACCAAAAATAAATTGCCAGAAAAATGACCACAGCCATGTCAAATTCCCATCAAAGCTCCCAAATGCTGCTTCTTAATTTCTGCCCTTATCTCGTCACGGGCTGGTAGCAGGCAGCTTGCGGACTGGCACCGGTCCGCGGACCACACTTTGAGTCACAGTGCTCGCCTGTGGCCAGGCCACTGCAGGCACAGGGGCCCCACTGAACACATTCCCGCTCCCGGGCAGGAACACGCTTCCTTCTGCGGTGGAAGACTGTTCCCGCGCCTCCAGCCTCATTCCAGGGGGCATGCCTGGCTGGGGAAAACTCCCTCCCCCACACCTGGGCCTCTGTGTTTTCTTTGCTTTTGTTTTCCCACTGATTGACTTTCCCTTCAATCTGGACTTTAAAAACAGTTTTCTGAGTGAACGCAGGCGATCCCAGCAGCCCCGACACCACGGCTCATATGGAATGTATTTAGAGAGGGGAAAATCTCAGATGGAGTGGTTATCCGATGTTGAACTGGCTTGGACCTAACATGGCTGGAATTTCGGTGCTGGCTTTTGTTTGCATTCGTCATGAAACATTTGTTATATGAGCTGCTGCTCCTGCTACTGAAGCAGCTGCTGCAGAGGAGCCTTCACAATGGCTCTCCCTTCGGTCCGTGAGAGGACTGGCCCTGCTTGCCCGCCTGGGGCCTTCACTCCCCACTCCGGGCCTGCGCCGCCGTCCGAGCATAACCTGGGGCATGTGTTTCCCCCAAACTGACTCCTAACAGCACAGGGAACGAGGGCGCCCTTTTCCATCAGGTTATGCGGAATGATATCTTCAAATGGTCAATCGCTTTGCCTCTGATCACCAGTCTCCTTTTATCAGTTCTTATAATTTACATTTCCTCCCACAACAGGCCTCCAATACAGCCCTGATTTGTCTTCTAAGTAATTTTAAAATCATCGTGTTAATTTTGGAGCCTCATGATAGTAATGTCGTCCAGTAAAAACCCAAAAGGAATTAATGAATCAGTTACCATTAAAGGATCTTCTTTTTGTTTTGCTTTTGAAATTTCACCGGGACTATAATCCCAAAATACAGATGCTGAACAGGCAGCACTATGGTAGTCTGAGTCACATCATGGCTACGCAGACACTGCCTGAAAGAAATGTGTGTGACAGATCTAGCTAAGAACTGTAAACACAAAACTGGCAACAGAATCTTAAAGATCAGGTAGTTAGAACATCCCCAGTTAAATGTAGTGGGCTGATCACATGCCGTCAATGCCTGTCTTTTGAAAAACTTCTCTAAAATGACAGTGAAGGAATGATTATTTTATTAACGATGGCAAAGTCACAGGGATAAAACGCTGGAGAAGGCTTATCTGTGGGAAGCAGACCTCCACCAATTTCTGGAAGGTGAAATGCGGTTGGAGGCACATATCCAACTAGGCAAAGCAGAGGAAGAGTCTGAAGTGCTGGCAAAAAGGGACATGGCTCGGAGTGTCAGCTCATCCAGCCGGGAGTCAGAGATGGAGCAGCACTGGGTGTCCCTGACGGGAGAGCTGGGCCTGAGGCTGGCGGTCTAAGTGTGGAGCAGCTAGGGCCCCAGTCCCCTCCACAGCCAGGGGCGGCAATCTTAGGATGGTTCTCCAGAGAGTCTGGGCAGGGTCTCCACAGTGATTTGCTAACCCAGAGGAGAGGGAAGGAGAGGTGTGGGCTAAGTTAGAGCGCTGCAGAGGCTGGTGCACTGACGGGTGCATTCAGGGAGAACCTTCAGGCCTGTTCCCACACCAGCAACCAGCTGCACGCATGCTCCACTGTCCTACCACACTTCACCTCCCATCCCCACAGCAGACGTTTGGATAATTTTTCAGTGGGAAAACTGGACAAACTCCAGACAGAAAAAACTAGTTATCAACAAACGTTTTTCCAGCAAAACCTCTATTGCTATTTGATTACCCTAAAGTAAGGTCCACTGGTCAATGAGTCTCCTTCATTCACAGCACTTGCAATTAGATTTTTTGTCTTTTTTCTTTTAAGAGGAGGTATTACTCTGTCACCCAGGCTGGAATGCAGTGGCGCAATCTCAGCTCACTGCAATACTGCAACCTCAGCCTCTCAAGTAGCTGGAACTACAAGCTCACACTACCACATCTGGCTATTTTTTATTTTTATTATTTTTTCAGAGAAAGGTTTTACCATGCTACCCAGGCTGATCTTGAACTCCTGAGCTCAAGTCATCTACTCACCTAGGCCTCCCGAAGTGCTAAGATTACAGGTGTGAGTCACTGTGCCAAGCCACAATTAGCTCTTCAGTGCCTCACTCTTAAAACCTAAAGACAGACAAATGTCACCAGAGGAAGCCTTCAGACTGAAAAGAGAGCCCAAACCAAACAGTACCGTACAAAGAAACCTGGGCAAACAGAGACGACGCAGGGAGTACATGAAAACGCTTAAAACAATCTCTATAATTTTGAGACATTTAAGGTGATATTGCGTCCATCTGCTAACAAGAACAAGATGTTATGTAAAAAGAAGAAAGGCTGAAAAAGAGAAGATTCAACAGAGTGACTGGAATACAAATTGAGGAACTCTTCCAGAGAAAAAATGTTCAAAAGATGGAAATTGAGGGAGGAAAACCCAGCAAAGCATGTAGAAACGATGAATCTAGAGGTTCAAATATCTGACCACGAAAAGCATTCCAGAAAGGAAGCAGAACATACTGGTGGTAAAATCATCAAAGAAACAAAATGTTAAGAATTCCCAGAAATAGAAGACAGGATTTTTAAGCCTGAAATATCTACTAAATGCTTAGCACACATACTGAGGCATATTGTAAAATCTCATAAAAGGAATAAAGAGAAAGTCCAGGGGGCGGGAAGAAGAGAGAGAGAGAGAGAGAGAGAGAGAGAGAGAGAGAGAGAAAGCGCGAGCGTGAATATGAGAACTAAACTAGCCATCAAGTTAGAGTAGAATACTGAATACTGAGCTTTTCAGACCTTCGATAACTCAAAAAAAAAATTTCCCTCCCATGAACCTTTCATGAAGAGGCAACTTAGGAACATCTTGAAGTAAAATGAGTTATTAAATCAAGAAATAGCATCCCTGAGATTAAGAAAACCAGGGACCCAACAGAGAAATACAGTAAAGGGAAGTTGCAGCAAAGCTGTGCAGGGAGTAATGAGCCCAGATACAACAGGAGCAGAGCTCTCGGTGGAAAGAGGAGAGGGCCCCTGGGGGAAGGGAGGGCAGGCTGGGCTGGAACTGACATACTTATCTGGTATTAATACTTGAATAATACCAAGAGTAATACTGAATGCAGCAGCTCTAATGGCACATATTAAAATTTTGGCACATACGAAATTTTTGATAGGTACAAATAAATCTAAGCAAATAAACAAAGGCAATAAACAACGCCAGGAAACAAGTTGTGCAAGAAAGGAAACAAAATCATCATCTACTCCTTGGATGGCAGCCAATAAAACGGATGTAGTCACAGCAACGTCAGCAGAACCATGCATCTAAAATGTGGCTATGACCTAAGATGGAGGCTGGAGAGGAGCGAGGAAGGAGAAGTGAAGGTAATGGAATAAGAGAACCAGTCACGACCCCAGTACATCAAGAAACAGCAGCCTGTGCGTACCGGTTATAGACAGTGTGGTGATCATCCGAAGAAACATGGCTCTGCAACGTCAGACTTCATCTTTGGGAGGGCTGGAATAGGAAACTGCTGCTTTTCATTAAACGTCTTATAGTACGATTTAATTTTTAATTATATACATGCACTACTTAATAAATATAGTAAAAAATGCAGGGAGGTAAAATCCTAGGAACACATGTTTTGAAAAACAGTTCCAGTAGAGTCTGGCCATGACAACGCCACAGAAGCATCTAGAAGCACATGGTAAGGTAAAGATGGGGGTGGGGGGCTGGGTTGAGACCTTCAAGTCAAAACATGTGAAACCCCCACTTGACAAACAACACTCTCGTTTTCTCATCAGTGGGGAATTATGTTGGATTTCTCTATGGGTTTGTGGGTATTGAAATGAATGTGCTTAACAGAACCCACAAGAAACCTCACACACAGAAGCCCCAGCAACGTGATATGCGCAGGTATATTTCTAGCTTTTCGCTGTGTTCTTTCACAATTCTGTGCCATTTGCAAGATGGGAAAAGCCAGGACATTATGTATTGATAAAAATGTCTGAGACATGAAAAATATACAGACCAAGAAATGATATTTTTATTTGAAAAAGATTTAGCCAGACAAGAATAGAAGCTTCCATTGTAAAATGTTGAGTCATGCAAAACGGGTAAGGATTGTACTTTGCCCCGGCAGGGGGTACATTTTATAAGCAAAGAATGTCAGAGAGCTAAGGCCATGAGCCAAGGGCCTGAAGACAGTTTGGAAATCCTTCGTCTAGCGCTCTTTCCACATCACCACATGAATCCCCATGGGTGGACCGGGACCTGGGCAATCTAAACATAAAAGAACAAAAAGACCACAAGGTCGTTTTTATAAAGATCAGCTATCAACCCCTGGGGTCAGGTTTCCAATCTTTGCCCAAGCGTTAGAAGCCTTTCAATTTTGTGGAGTTATCAGGAAAGTCCAAAAATCGAAATCTGTGGTGACTAATTCCACCCCCTAAAAATACTCAGTGCAGAGCAGATTACTGTCAGCTCAGCTAAAAACTGCTCAGAGTAGAAGTGATTAAATTCTAAAGTAGAAAAAATTCACCTCTAAACACGGAAACACACTGGTACCTCCCCCGCAAACCCAGATAGTATTAGGCAGCTTCTTGCCTGGGGAAATGAATCATGAGAGAGAAAACTGTACAACCCCCAAGTCTGACCACACTGAGTAACTCGGGTAGACACAGAGGGGGGCATCTGGGGCTCTCCAGGGGTCAAGGTTGGGACCCAGAAGAGACGAATTTCCCTGGGTGCATAGGGTGGGAGGGAGGTGGGGCGTGAAGAGCTTGTTCTGGATGGATGATCCCGAAGGCTCCCAGTGAAGGAGGCCAGGAAGAGCAGAGGATGGTGTCGGGGAACCCGGCAGCTCAGGCCTGGCTCAGGCAGTGACTGGTAACAGGAGAGTCCACACTGGTGGGCCCAGGGGAACCTGGGTGGTCAGGCAGGGTAGTAGTTGGCATCTGGTGACCTCCTGTATTTAGTGCAAGTCACAGGGCGCCTGCAGGAGCCGGTGTGAGCCTGGGTCTAGGGGATGGAGAGATCCTAGCAGGGGAGACAGGGAAGAGGGCAGGGAGGAAGAACTCAGGCCGGAGGAGGATGGAGGCCCAGGAGGATCCCTGCCATGCTATTAGGAAGCCAGGGAGCTTGGGTCTTGGGAAGGATGGGAAGAGGGCAGGGAGACGGGGGGACGGTGACACAGGCCCTCTGGCAGCAGTGGTTTGGCCACTGGCGCTGAGATTAGTATGAGTGACTCAGTGCCAGGTTGCACCACAGACAGCTGAGGCTGCGGATCCTCTCCTGCCTCGGGCAGGACCCTCTTAAAGGCAGGGTGAGTGAGCCTGGCTCCCCAGGCTGGGCCCACAGGCGGGGGCTGGCCCGAGCCCCGGCTCTCCTCACTCTGGATACTTCTGTGCTTTCTCACCTCCATGCCTCCATTCATGTTATTTTCTTCTGATTAAAATGCCTCCTCCCACGCCCACTTGGCAAACTCCTATACACCCTTTAAGGCTCTGCACAAATATCTCCGCAAGATTATGCGCCCCAGCCCTGTTAGTGACGGCTTTCCAGCTGGACACGGTTTTCATCTTTCTACTGCCCTTCCCAACACAGGCACATCACAGACACTCAGAAATTTATTTGCTGGAGGTGTTTGTTGAATTTTTTTGGTATTTTTCAGATTATACCTGCTATTTAAATATTTGTTTTCAGAGAAGAGAAATATTTTTGCAAAGTTACTCCTAGAAAGTCAATGTCTGTAAAGGAAGTTCTATTTTCCTGTTAATCTTTCATAAGAACATTGTAAATGCTTTCTCCTGGAGGAGAGATGAGCCCAGCAAGAATAAATTAGTAAGCAAGAGAAAAACACGTTTCAAGATTACATAAAGCAATGATCCTTTCCAATAAAACAAACAGTAATAGTTGAAATAGGCCAAATGCACATATATTATGATGCAATTTAAGCTTTCATAAAGTAAATTAAACAAGTCTAGAGGCTGAATCCTTGTGAGTTGGTGATGTTTCTATAAATTGAATGAAGTTAGCAGTCTGTGGTTATAGAGTTCCCCTCAGAAAAATGTTCACTAAAAAATCACAGGCATTTAGAAGTGAATTTAAAGGGGTTTACCTTATGTGTTCATTTTGAATGAACTGTTTGCTCAATAGCTACAGCTGAAACAGTTACAGACCTTCAGCTTAGATTTTCTTTTTTTTTTTTTTTTTTTTTGATACAAGGTCTTGCTCTGTCACCAAGACTGGAGTGCAATGGCACGATCACAGCTCACTGCAACCTCCACTTTGTGGGTTCAAGCAATTCTCCTGCCTCAGCCTTCTGAGTGGCTGGGATAACAGGCATGTGCTGCCATGCCCAGCTAATTTTTTATTTTTAGTAGAGACGGGGTCTCACCATGTTGGCCAGGCTGATCTCAAACTCCTGATCTCATGATCCACCTGCCTTGGCCTCCTAAAATGCTGGGATTACAGGTGTGAGCCATTGGGCCCGGCCCAGCTTAGATTTTAGATTTTTTACCGTTCCCCACGTCCCCCTAACCCCCACTGAAAAGTTATCAGGTGTTGTCAAACAGATCTGTTCTCAAAATTATTGTTTTCTGTGTGGATTGCCTCGTACTGGCTTAAGGTAACACACTGGTGACCTACAGTGATTCCTAAACTCATGTTTCTTAGTGAACAGACAGTGTGTTGGACAGAGATAATCTATAGATTTAATTTTAATTTTTTTTTTTTTTGGTAGAAATGGGATATTGCTATGTTACTCAGGCTGGTCCCGAACTCCTAGGCTCAAGTGATCCTCCTGCCTTGGCCTCCCAACGTGCTGGGATTACAGGTATAAACACAGTGTCCAGCTAGATTTTACTTTTAAGCTCTTACCTTTAATGGCAATATATACTAGGAAAGCTTAATATTCACTAACTTCTGAATTAATGATTAAATATAAAGATTTTTAGAGGATCACAAATTTATGATGTTTTGTGATGGGCCTGGGAACAGAAGCTGGAATGTCAGTGCTGTCCTTTAGGACTTGGTGACTGTTGGCAAGTCGTTCAGCCTCTTTGAGCCTTGGTTTTCTTGTTTAGAACATGAAGGAAAAAAAAATTGTCTTCCTCAATTTCAGATTTGTGTAAGAATCAAATGAGATCATCTATATGAAAGTGTTTTATAACTGCAGATTGTTACACAAATAATTATGACTTACAAACCTACTGGTTTTGTGATCTATGATGATTAAATGAGATATGAGCGCTATATAATAAGGAGTCTAGTTGTTTGAACATGGGTAAGTATTTGCACACACACACATACATGCACACACATACACACACTCCAGTGCTGACATTATTAGGATCTGAGCCTGGGACATGACTGGTGAAAAAAAATATGGAGAATATTGATGAAAAATGAACCAACAGCAAATTGGAGTCCTGCTTTTACCAATGATAACTGAGTTTTTAAAAACAAATTCATTGCCTTCTAAAAATAGCTAATCTGAATTCCTCCTAACCATCATTGTATATTTGTGAGGTTCCAGAATATTTTTGAGTTTTGTTGTAGCACAGAAGCAATAGGAAGTGGAAAATAAGAAAGGAAATGAAAAATGAGACAGAATTTGTTTAATTCAGACTTTAAAAAATGATAATTTT
>NW_022436946.1:1247415-1271424 GCF_009761245.1 Sapajus apella
AATGAGACAGAATTTGTTTAATTCAGACTTTAAAAAATGATAATTTTTAAAAATAGAGTTAGTGGTGTATCTATATGTTATATATTACATAACATATGTACACCACATATAATATATATATCATATGATGTATATATAATATATAATACACATATAATTTATACATATGTATGTATATATATTTTTTAATCTACATAAACTTATTTGATTGCAAAACTCTACCCTCTTCCCCTAGTCGCTGCTGGCTTTCGTAAGTGCAGTTTGAACTACTGAAGTCAATTGGACTTGGAATCCTTTTAATATTCAAAATCTCATTTTTAGGCCCCAAGTTGGACATAATTGTACATCTGTGTTCAAGCATTATGTAAACTCCCATCTGCAGAAGCAAAGTCTAGCAGGGAACCTAGTGCACTTTCTTGAGAAAATGGAGAGACATCGCCACCTGCTGGACAAAGGTTATTAATTCATTAATTTAGTGTTCTGAAGTACGTAATTCTGCACATGGAAAAGTTTTTCAAGAGCTGAATCTTAGGAATCTTACTTAAAAAACTCTATTATCATCCTATATCTATTAAATAACATGCTATAGAACAGTCAGCAAAATTCAATATTTGGCATAAGCTAAGGGAATTGCCCCCAATAACATCTCAACAGTGGGTTTCATTGAAATGTTTTAGCTCCCTGATATTTCTGGTAAGAGTTCAGGCATAAAAGCAGATGATTATTTTTTAAAAACCTCATCAACTTGGATTATGGGTGTATTTCAGCTCATTAGCATGTCACTGTGGTCATATTTCCACTCAACTTATTCCCTGTGATTATTTCTGGAATAGGCTATTGACTAGAATATAATTGTTCTCCTCTGCCGAATTCAGTAATACAGAAAAATTATTTTTTTAAAGGCAAGAGATTTCCTTGTAATATATCAGCTGTAACTGGTGAAATAGGTCAAGGTTTATCATTTCCTTCATTTGTTCCTTCCAATTTTTTCCTTTCTTTTACATAGAAGTTACAAAGAGAGTCTCAAGTCCTAGTTTCTCTCAGGGACAGCCCTGTCTCTCCTGTCATGGGCTTGGTGGGTGGGCTAATTGCTGAACATTCTTCATATAGTAAGGCTGGGCTAAGGACTCTACATGGATTGATCAGGCAAGACTCACAGCAACCTATGAAGTAGATAAGATAAAGATTATTTATGCATCTTATTCAGGTGGGAAAACTGAGGCTTAGAGGGGCTATACCTTGCCTCTAGTTATGGAGTTAATAAGTGGAGGAGGGGCTCTAGCATGCAGGCTGTCTATCCCAGAGCCTGTGCTCGAATCATTATGACATACTGGGGTGGGCACAGTGGCTCATGCCAGTAACCCCAGCAATTTGGGAGGCTGAGGCAGGTGGATTACGTGAGGTCAGGAGTTTGAGACCAGCCTGGCCAACATAGTGAAACCCTGTCTCTACTAAAAATAAAAAAATTAGCTGGGCATGGTGGTGGGCACCTGTAATTCCAGCTACTCAGGAGGCTGAGGCAGGAGAGTGGCTTGAACCCAGTAGGTGGAGGTTGCAGTGAGCCAAGATCATGCCATTGCACTCCAGCCTGGGCAACAAAAGTGAACTCTGTCTCAAAAAAAAAAAAAAAAGGTGGGCAGTGGGTCAGTGGTAGAGCATTTGACTGCATTATGACATACTGTCTTCTCCATGGGCATGTGTGTGGTATGAGGAGAGAGGGATGCAAATTGTGATCAGAGAGTTTGAGCTGGGATGCTTGTCTTGATCACTGGAACATCAGCAGCTGCAGGGAAGAGCACATTCTGAAGGAGTAGCTCTTCAGCCAGGACTTCCATCTGTCCTAGAGGACACCAAGAAGTGGAGACCGCCCCTACAACTAAGCTTCAGGATTACTAAGGCAATGGGGACAGTCTAGGAATATTTTTGAAGAGATAAAAGCACCTCATAATTGTGCTAACTAATAAAAGATAGAACAAGAAGCCTTAAAACATTCTACATGATACACTGGTATTAGAACCGTGAGATCTTAAAGACCATCCACTTGAAAACTGTAACTGTCCTGTGGCATACGGGCAGAACCAGGGCAGGCAGATAACTTGAAGATCTTCCTAATTCCAAACTCAACATCCTTTCCTTAAAGAATGACTGTTCTTTATTATAAATAGGTCAGTCTTTCATCATTTAGTATTGAATTCAGGCTGATATTTTCACTGATGGATAAACATTTGACTTATTTCTGTAGCATACTATTTAAAAGTTTTCTTCTACATATTTGTTATCATTTTCTAGCAAATATCCTCAAAATCGAAAACTGCAACATAAATGAAATCAGTGAGCCCACTACTATCTTCCTAATAGGGGGTCTAATTTATCATTCATGCGTAGTAAAAAGAAAAAAAAACCATATTTAAATGTGTACTCTGTGATCGTTTATAAAAAATATTTAAGTATAAAAATAGTATTTCAAACAAAGCATTCAGCTTACAAATGAACTTAAATCCTCAAAGTTAGGATTTAAGTCACTCGTTTGGAATTCGTTACACATTTTTCCTTTGTAATAGTTGGCGACTATATTCTCAAGGCAGCCCACAAAGTCTAGTAAATTCCCTACTGTGGCTCCAGTGTTTACATTTATAATGGAAACATGTTGAAAATAAATACTAATGTAGCGCTAGGCATGGAAAGTATTTAAAACACAAGGTAAAAGGATTGGACACATGAGTTTTCATGTCGCTAGGAAGGCGGAAAGTAATGGGTTAATATTAGGTCGCAGAGTTCTATGTCTGGATGCTAGGTGGCGCTATTGAACCAGAACAGCTTGGTTATTTGCCAAGTCAAGGGTTTATACAGGGATGCTCATATGACTGCTCCTATTACACATATTCACATGCTCCTTGTCTTTCGTGTGCTTATTTATTTTGGCCCCTACCACCACCGAGATTTTAGCTCCTGAAAATTATGACTAGAAAAAGATTGATGGCTCATAGCATGTCTAAAAGTTGAGGAGAAAAAGTATTCAGAAATACATTAATACCCTTACACATTTTTGTGGATGACTATGGATCAGTCTCTCAACTTCTCTGGGCTGGCTTCAGTTTCTCATTTTTATTTTATTTTATTTTCGAGACAAGGTCATGCTCTGTCACCCAGGCTAGAGTGCAATGGTGCAATCATCATAGCTCACTGCAGCCTCAACCTCTCTAAGGCTCAGGTCATCCTCCCACTTCAGCCTACCTAGTAGCTGGGACCACAGCACATGCCACCGTGCCTATTTTTGGGGGGTAGGGGTGTTGTATTTTTTTGTATTTAAAATGAGGTTTTGCTATGTTCCCCAGGCTAGTTTCAAATTCCTGGCCTAAAGTGATCTGTCTGTCTTGGCCTCCCAAAATGCTAGGATTACAAGTGTGAGCCACTATATCCGGCCTCAGTTTCTCACTTTTAAAAGGTGATAAGTAATGAACAAATGTAATAGAGATTAATCAATAAAAAATATGTATATGATTACACATGTGATCATATGTAATAATTATGTATATATTCAACCAGTGAGGTTGCTCCTAACCAGTAAAGTCTGCTGGGGCCTTGGTGCTCCCTAAAATTCAAACTCATGGCCTGGACTGGGCAGTGTTTTCTGAATGCACACTCCGAGGTACTTGTCCCCGTATCAGCAGCTGCCCACTGGCTGGAAGAAATACCAAGCATACTCTCTTGGTTATCCATCTTGCTAAAACTCTTAATTTTTATTTCATCTCAAGTACTTACTATCCTAAGCTTCTGAGATACTCTATTCTGTCTCCGTGAAATGCAAATATTAATATAAAATGACTATTTAAAAACACTTCTAAAGGCTAAGTTTCTCAAATATTTTTGGTAGGAGACAAATTTACTTGACATCAGCATATATTTCTAAAATAAATGAACAGAGGAAAAGATAGTCAAGCTGTTATTGAGAAAGGTTATTAACTTGTCTAAATGGTGAGTTATTGGGAGAAGTAGTATTGATTTGAAAGAATTAATGAGGCTGGGCGTGGTGGCTCACACCTGTAATCCCAGCACTTTGGGAGGCCAAGGCGGGTGGATCACTTGAGGTCGGGAGTTCAAGACCAGCCTGACAACATGGAGAAACCCTGTCTCTACTAAAAACACAAAATTAGCTGGGTGGTGGTGCACGCCTGTGATACCAGCTAATTTGGGAGGCTGAGGCAGGAGAATCACTTGAACCTGGGAGGTGGAGGTTGTGGTGAGCTGAGATCGTGCCATTATGCTCCAGCCTTTGCAACAAGAGTGAAACTCTGTCTCAAAAAAAAAAAAAAAAAAGCATGAATGAATATCATTTCCATCTAAAATAAGTGACAAACCATATGACTAACAGACATTACAATTTTTACTAGTTCTCCAAATAGTCATTGCTATTAGCGTTTTATCTTCTGTAACAAGTCCGGTATATATATCTTTAGTATTGCCAGAGAGGAATTACTAAAAATCAGTAAACTCCTGCAGTTTTTTTTTGTTGTTTTTCAGTAACAGGACAAGCACCAAAGAAAAATGGCAAGTGGTGTTTTTGCATCTTAATTCAGCTTGTCAGCCTTAGTTCACCTACAATGACTTAAAGGTGACTAGATTCCTTAAGCCAGTATCTTAGATTTTAGTTTTTCTTCTCTCTGTTCTCTAATCTACTCAGTTATCAAATTCTTCAATAAAGGGCAAGATTAACAATTTCAGGATGCCCTAATACATGAATTTGGACTAAAAATACAGAGATGAGATGGCGAAGGGACTAGAAACTTGCAGCTATTCTTTCCTTAACCTATTTCACACCAACAACATGGGTGCTGTCTTCCCTGGGGCTAAAATATATTGAGAACCTGGCCAGGAGTGTGTGTTGATCACTTGTCTTCTGCCTCAGGGGACATGGAAACTTGTTGGGACAGAGGAACTGTGGACTTGCTTGGTCTTCTTGTGAATATATCACAAGAAGATGCCCAAGAGATCACAAAGCACCATAGAATTTACTGAAGCAACAACTCAAAGGTTCATTTTGTTGGGCATATAATGTGTGGCAGCTGAGAGAGTCATGATGGGGTGATCTTTAAAGTATTTGACAGCCACTCAAGGACTGAACTCAGAGCAGTTGCTGAGTGTGGGGTCCTGAAATCCCCCTTGCGCCATGAATTAGTCCTCTCGTTACATTGCTGTTGGAAAAGGCGGGGGAAACAAGGAGGGGCGGCCAGGCTGGCAGGTGCACCCTGAAGGCTACAGAGAAGCATTTCATTGTTTTAACCACTGGTCCAGCTGGACCACGTGGACTGGCCAAGTGGCCTGGCTTATGGAAACCTTTCATCCTGCTACACAGGAATACCAGATGTCCTTTATTCTCTTTGATATATTTACTATGCCAAGCTCAGAGGGAAAAATAATCTTCAATTTATAGGTGGAAAGATCATGGCTGAAAGTAAAAGAGCTAACAGTAACTCAGTTTTCAGAAATCATTTCTCCTTAAATTAATGTACTTTCAGATCACAGGATGAAGGCCCACAATTTCTGAGAAGTCACATATTTAAATGGAGAAAATAGGAAGTCAACATGATATACCCTGACAAGAGCCACCATCCCTGAGATGGTGAAGGTAAGTGCATCCTCTGGGCTAAGGTTTTTATAGGTGGTTTATCTGTATTCAAAAGCATGAGATAAAAATATCTTCATCTAGGTCCTCAGGTCCACAACCCTTGAGCTGGGTTTTTCATCCTATGAATGGTGTGTGTTCTAGACCCCAGGATGAATCATGATGTAATTGGAAGAGGACTCTCATGTTGGCTCACTAATCCTCCTACCAAATGCTGAGACAAGAGCATGCTCATGAAAAAAACAAGGCTCTGAGGGTCAGAAATTTAGGGGTAGTTTAGCTGGGTGGTCCTGGCTTGGCATCTCTCATGAGGTAGTCATTAACATGTTGGTTGGGGCTGCAGTTATCTGAAGTTATCTGAAGGCTTGACTGGGGTCATAGGATCTGCTCCCAAGATGGCTCACACACATGGCTCTTGGTTGGAGGTCTCAGTTCCTCACTATGTGAACCTCTCTTCATCCATAGCAGTTGACTTCTCTCAGAGCAAATGACTGAGCAGACAGGAGCCAAGTTGGAAGCCATAATATCTTTTATGGAGAGTGTTCATCTCTTGTGTCAGCAGGATTTAGTTAGCTCTTTATCTCAGACTGTGTATTAGATAAACCACACCACACCACACCCACCCACCCACACACACACAGACACACACACACACACACACACACACGCCATACAACAAGATAAAGCCAAATGGAGAAAATGACTTTTTTCTTCAAAGGAGTCTAATTTAGGGTAAGACCTCTCCTTGCACAAAGAACGGAGTTTATGTTGTCTTCTAGAAAAAAAGAATCATATCACATCAATCACGCAATCACGTCACATCAAACTCTTTACATTACAATTCTGTAAACTCTTTAAATGGCTTGTTGTTGAAAGGGCAAAGGAAATCCTAGTTTCAAAACCCAACTATTTAAGGTTTATTATGCTTCTAGCTATTTAACTCACATTTCCTGCTGAGTAGACACACCTGCAGGGCACACCTGGAGCTTTCGGTCATGTTCCTAAATACAGGTACATGAGATTTGAACTCCAATGAGAGCTGGGAGGCTAAGACAGCCTCCACCAGCTATCCACCTTCCTTCAGCAAGCCTCTGATGGTGGTAGGGCCATCCTGACCTCATGCAACAGGATCCAGGGCTCTCTGGGCAAAGACCAGTTTACCTGGGCCTTGGGACCTGCCAGTGATGTAGATGGGGTTTGGGTTTGGCTGTGGAATGTGAGGCAGCAGGCTGCATTTGGGGAGCTTTTTATCTGCTGCTTCTTTTTTTTTTTTTTTTTTTGAGACAGAGTGTCACCCAGGCTAGAGTAAAATGGCACAATCTCGGCTCACTGCGACCTCCGCCTCCTGGGTTCAAGCCATTCTCCTGCCTCAGCCTACCAAGTAGCTGGGATTAGAGGCACCCACCACCCCACCTGGCTAATTTTTGTATTTTTAGTAGAGACAGGGTTTCGCCATGTTGACCAGGCTGGTCTCGAATTCCCGACCTCAGGTGATCCACCTGTCTCGGTCTCCCAAAGTGCTGGGATTACAGGCATGAGCCACCCCGCCGGGCCTATCTACTGCTTATTTTTACAGGGAAAAATGCCTTCTTCCATCTCAGGACAACAAAAGACAAAACAATAAAGAGGTCACTGAATGTGTATGCAAGGTTTGTTGTCACAGCAGTCCATTAAGAAGAATAGGAAAAAACAAACCATGTTGTCTTTCTCTTTGGATAAAATAACAATGAGAAAAATAAATGACGGATTTCTGAAAGTAATTATATTTGTGATGATACCACAGGCAGCCCTTGGAGTTGCTTTGCCACATTCTATTTCTTACTGCTATTTGGGGAACTGCTATATGGTTTGTTAGGATAAAATCATAATTGTATTTTCAATTTGCTGCTCTATCTATTCCACTGTCAGGATTTGGTACACTAGAGTGCTTTTATCAAATGGAAGTTGGGCCAGAGAGAATGCATCACAAGGATGGCGCTTTCCCACTCATGCGTGTTTCCATCAGTGGAGTCCAGGCGGGCACCCACGGATTCATCTGCACACACCCCAGCAACATGTTCAAGAAAAGGCTCATAGAGAATGTTGCCAATTTCAGTTTCCATGGGGAGAAATGGAGCCATTAAGCCTTTGGAACGTGGTGATTTTATGTTTGAACATAAAGCTCAAGATTTTGGAATCCGCACCTCCTGGTTGTCACTTTCCTTTGCAAGCCCAGGGAACTAACTGCCCTTCAGCATCAGAAAAGACTGTTTCACTCCTTTACTTCCTCAGATCTTTTCAAGGCGAGCAACCCTGGATACAGACCTCTCACGGAGAAAAGCTTGCTTACAAATGGAGTTACCTGGGTCTTTGTAGATACTGAGCACACCCTTGAAGTAATGAGGTAAAAATCTTTCCAGTAAAAGCAGCACATCTTCCAACTCTTCAAGAATCCCCACAAGCAGGAAGTTTTCATTCACGTTCAGCTTTGCTCTTTCAAGGGCCCACTCACCAGGCTCCCTTTATGGATATAAAAATTATTTTAAAATCAGAGAATCATATTTGAAATGCAACAACAAGATGCTGAAAGTTTATCCCCTCTACCTCCCACCTTCAGTTGCATAAGTCCAAATCCTGTTTCCCTCAAGGACCAGCCCAGATAGATACCCCTCCGGAGCCTCCCCAGACCTTCCAGCCGGTGTCCTGCCCTGCTCACGGTTCCTTCTCTGTCATTTTCATCTGTGTTTCACACCAAGCCCAAGGCCACGAATTTAGAGATCTTGCCTAAGTATTGTGGAAGAAGGAATGCAGGTACAGGCTGTCAGGTCCTGACAAATACTGATTAAGGGGTGAGTAGAATGGCTTTTTAACAGGAGGACCAAAATGAACCAATTAAATGAATTAAGAGGTTTTGACATACGAAACATACTGACACAGTATTTATGTAGAAATCAAAAGAGGCGTCAGGTCGTGCCTATTAATCCTCTTATTCTTTGGAAGAGTTAAAGAGAAATGTTTGGATTTTTGTTTTGTTTTATTTTGTTTGTTTAGATTGCAGAAGGAAACAGCCTAGTCTCATCTGTAGATCAGATCTCTGAACTGAAACTTAGGTGAGTCAGAAAAGCCCAGGAGTGGGGGGCTCCAGGCCTGGCTGCCATTTATCATCTGGGGGAATTGGGTGAGTCAAGGTTCTCTTTTGAAAAATGGTAATAATAACCGTTACCTAGTTCAAAGCATTGTTGTAAAGATTGTACAAGGTGACATGAAGAAAGAGTTATAAAAATCATTGTGTGTGTATCAAGGTACAGCATCATGAGTCACCTCTCCAAGATTAGGAAATTTAAACATCTAAAAAATACTACACAATTTAAAAAGCACTTTAGGGAGTTCAAATCATGTTTCTTGTTATAAAGACAGTCATTGTGATCAGCAAGTGAATCATCTCAGTACCGGAAGCACTAAATGTTAACCAGGAGGTATTTATTATTGAGGCAGGGGTCAGGGGCAGGGGAGAGGCCACCTGGACTCAGGGAGCTTAGAATGAAGTCAAAAACGAACACTCCTAGCCCTGCAATTTGGACCATAAGCAAACTCTTTTGTTACAGCGAATGAAACAAGACAGGAATAACAACAATACGCCCAACACCAAAGCAGAGATCACTGCATGAGCGAAAACAGTACAATGCATGCGTTGCCAACGTAGAAGTAGCAGTTCTCGTTTGGCCTCTTCAGAAACACAAGGACCCTCCAGTTAATGTTTCCTTTGGGGAAGAATGTCACTTCTGGTAGCAGGGTTGATTTCCTACCAAGCAAAGATAATGCTTCATGGTTGCTGCCATTTCTTCTCCAGGCTACATTTGTCTAGTACAGTGGATTTCAACTATACTTACACCAGAAGCATCTGGGGAGGCAGCTGCACACGAGTCTATGATTGGGTGGGGGTTCTTCACAAGCAAGCAGGGGTTCTGATGCAGGGCCTGGGCAGACCACACCCTGGGGGTCCTGCCTATCTGAGTAAGTCACTTCCTAAAAGTCGTGCCTTCAAGTAAGGTTGATGAGTGATCACTACAAAACACTTTCTTCTCTGCCTACGAAGTATATCTACTACAGGATTGTGGGCATGGGCTTCCAGTGTCTCAGACCCAATAAGACATGCCACTAGGGCAGGTTGTTGGTTAGGTCAGTCACTGTAGAGGAGCAGGCTGGGTGTTTGCTCCTGGTCTTCATGATCACATGGGTTGAGTAGCGACAAGTATGTTTTAGGTATAAACAAGGGTTTGGTTCCAGTTACAAAGCTTTACATGGTCGTCCCATGAGGCCTCTGTTAGACCCTGATTTTTAAGTTTCATTATTTATAGGACATGTGGAGTCTCAAATGTTATCTTGAAAGATGAATAGTAAATAGGAACCGAATTCCAGGAGGTTGAGAGACTAGGGATACAAAAGATTCCCACCGGGCACCAGGCTGGTGGGGTTCCTGCCCTTGTTGTGCGCATGTGCATGCCATAAGCCTGCTTTAGCCCTTACCTGCATCTAGGATGCTGTCCACAAAAGTACGGGATGATGTAAAATAACCTGGGGTTGGAACACTCGGGATAGTTTTCAAGAATACACTCATTGATATCCTAGAAGAGAAAATACAGCAGTCAAATGTCTTGTAGTCTCTGCAAGGCTCTATCAAATGCCACACAGTTTAAGTAAAATTCATGATTGAATTACATGGGCAAGCCTTGAGAAGATGGAGAGAATTCATAGATTTCATGAGAAAACTTCCTTTTTGCCTCCAGCATCCGGCTCCACTGGCCAGGCACACACAGGGCTGGGCCATTGTAGAGAGTGCATGCTCTGTTGAGTAAACTGTATCTCTGCACTTCCTGGTGGCTCCAAGTCTTAAGCTTGGTCACAGGCCTTGGGAGAGCAGTTGTGCCCACTGTGCTTTGTGGTGGCCCCAGTAGTTGCCAGCAAATGAGTAGGCATGCAGTTGGCAATTCACAAATGTTTGTTGCATGAATTCGGTGTTTCTCTGCGTAGCCACACATCCAACAATTAAGTACCTACAATAGTCTCGTAAGGGTTTGTACATTTTAGAGGGGCTGTAAAACCATTTCTAACATTACATTAGCTTAAAAAGTAATGGGATGTTTCTATATAGATACCTCACTTTCAAAGGCAACAGTTGTGATTTCCAGGTTTTCCATTTCTCTTACATGAGGTTGGACATGGTGTTTCTGAGGGCATTACAAGAGCTTGAAATGGCTTGGTGGGGATAAGAAGAAGGGCTCAAAATCAACTTTTATCAAAGTAGACTACATTAGACATCATAAATAAGACATGCCTGGTTCTCAGGTATTCCTAAGGAGAAAAGATAACTCCATCTACAAATAAACCAAACAGCTGTAGGATGTTTTTCCAGAGACAATATTGGCAAGGCAGATTAAGAGTGGACATAACTCCCAAACATGGTTGATGAAATTTATGAGTCGGTAGAAGCTACCGTACCTGATACACAGGTGTAGGTGTAGGCATTTAGGTGCGGGTGTTTGGCTATTAACAACTTTTTAGTTCAAGTTGGGAATGAGAGAAATATAATTTATACTTTTTCTTAAAAACAATAATCCTTTCATACTTCTTCAGTTTATATATCAGTTAAGTAAATTACACAATTACAATAACAAATTCAATGGAAATAAACAGAATCTGCAAAAACACAATTGAGAGTACTCAAGCACTTGAGTTTACCATGAGGAGCAGAGGTGCAGTTCCCAGAGAGGAACATGTGAGAAGTGAACAGGGGACTACATCAGTCCGTTCAGCCATGTGGTTAGGGGAAGGTGATTAGCAGCATCTCACTGTGTATGAAAACACATTAAAAATGCATGACACTAGTCCCAAAATACCTTTCTAGGAAGAGTTTGACACTGAAAGATGTATGTGTGTATATACATGGGTCCCCATGTATAATTCATAGCTGCAATGAATTTATTTATTACAACAAAATATGGCATAACTTAAATGTTCATGAATGGGGGATTGGTTTTAAGAGAAATTATGGTACAGTCACACAATGTAATACTGGATACTTGGAAAGAATGAGGAGGATCTATGTGTGCTATCCTGAAAAGTCTTTGATAAATTTTCAAGTGAATAAAGTTGACCATAGGACAATATGAACATGTAGGACAACATGAAAATAAACATGCTTACATAAACACAAAAGCATCTGGAAGCGGACATAGCACATGATTGAAAGCAGTTATTTCTGGTAGTTAGCATAAAGGAAGATGAGAATACACTGAATTGTTCTTTATTCTTTGCTTAAAGTATTAGCTTTTATTACAATGTATGCATCTTACATTTACTGTGAGAAAACTGTACAGAGATTTACACACTGTGAAACAAACCAATGCTTGTGTAGGCGGGTGCGTGGGCTTTGCCTTGAGGATGCTCTGAGCCCCATGCCCCCCTCACGTTTGAGGGTGTCCTCTGGTAGTTGGCCTATCCCAAGGACCTGAGCCTTTAGTCCGAGAGACCCAGTCACCCTGGTGGCCTCCCTCTGCAGCAGTGGCAACAGGGAGGGGGCCAGGAGCTGGGTGGGAAGCAGAGCCTAGGCCAAGGCAGTGTTCATCTGCTGAGGTTGAGATTTCACAAAGAAGGACAGAGTAAAGCGATGGGGGGCTCCCAAAGAGCTGTCACCTACACAGTCAGCCCCCCAGAGTCCTGCATTAACAGGAGGGGTGGGGCCACAGAAACTGCTAGAGCCTCCTACGGGGACTCTCATGGCACCTGTTGCTTCTCCAGAGTTGCCCTTGAGCAAGTACGTGTGCACTTGTTTTAGGTTGTAGTTCCCTCAGAGCACAGACTGTTCACAGCATCCCTAGTGCTCAACACCCTGCCTGAACAAAGCAGGAATGCAATAGATACTGAATGAATGAGTGAATAAATGGCAGAAGGAGAGAGACAAGACACACAGCTCCAGAGCAAGAAAGGAAGCAGATACTTCTTCTATTTGCTGACCCTGCCAGGTTTTTGTTTTCAGCAGCCTTGGGCTCACAGGAGTAGACAGAGGGCATCAGCTGGTTGGTGAGGGGAGGGCGGAGGAGGCGCTGGGGCCTAAGAAGGCCACTTCCCTATTGGAATCCACAAATAAACTCAAGAGGTCAATTTATGGGAAGACATAAATTCCTAGTTTTAAAAGTGCAGTTAACAATTCTTTTCTTAGACCAAGGCGCATCCTGGGGGATTTCAAAGAGCTCCATTTGAGCCTATTAGGTTGATGAATGGTGTTCATCACAACCCATCTAAGGCGACGCTATAGGAGGATATAAATAAAGATGACTGGACCGGAAGATCCAGAGGAAGCAGAAATGAGCTGAGAAGCCCCAGACGTCGAGCTGCCAGCTGCTTGGCCACAACCACAATAAATGGGGATGCTGCTGCCTGGCAGCCTGAGGACCAGGGGTCTGCAGGAAACTGCTGCTGGCACCTCCCACCAAGTCCACTCTTAGCAGAACCGAGACCTTCAGTGAGCGACATTTCAGCCTCCTGGGAAAATGAACGGGACCAGTGGGCTGCACTTACAGTGGCCTGTTCTGACGGGTCTCCCGGGACCATTTGGTAGCCCTGGTGTTCATGATTTATCTTTGGTGTAAGGTTTAATATCCTGCTTTGTTTTACAATCACCTTTTAATACCAAAGTTCTCTTAGCACATATATTTTCTAAATGATTATGGAACTTCATCTTTTCCTTCCATGTAGTGCTTCTAGGGTAAGATTCCTTTTTCAAAAAAAGAAAAAAAACCATTTAATGTGGATTTCAAACTCTTGTCTAAGATTGCCACCGCACTGATGACTTGAAGCAAGCCAGCTTGCTTGCCAGCACTTCATCTATGACGTGCTCGCCTGGTTCCTCGGTCTCGGCACACACCATGGGCACCGCTGCAGTGCCCTTCCCTGCCAACTCTAGCCCTCTTTATCATGGGGTCTTAACGTGAGACCCCACACTGCTCAGGATTTTGCATTATTAGGGAAATGAGATCGTCTCTCTGAGTAAGCATTCCAGGTAACTATGAGAATCCTTTTTATTGCCAACACTATACAAAAATTAATCCATTTGTGTTGTAATGTATTCTAAACTGTACCACTTTAGAAAGCATAAGCTTTCCTCCCTCTAGATTTTCTTCATGGGTTCGTCTTCTTCCATTCTGATCTTACAGGAAATTCATCCTTTATTCATTTGCTCCTGTAATGTTTCCACCAGATTGATGGTGACGGGTGACACTCGCCCTGAGTCAAAAGGGCCAGCTGGGCTCAGAGAAAACCCGAGTCGCTGCCTCCAGCTCAGGGGAGTCCTTCCTGAGGCCTCTCTCACCCTCACTCCCACAGCCCCTCTTCACCCCCACAGGATGCTGACTGCAGCTTCCCAGCGAGCAGCTGGATCTTCCTTCCACTTCTCTGCCTTGCCACTGTGCAGCCTCCAGAGTTGCCCCAGTCGCTGATCTGAAATGCAAATCCATCCATTGCACTTCCTTGCTCTCTTTGGAGGACTCTTATTGACAATGCAACAGGGATAACAATCAGGGCACCTGATACAAACGGTGAATTCCCTGGCGGGACTTCCAGGGCATTTGATATGCAGGGCCAGGAATCTGCATTTGAAAGGAGGACCTCCAGCGACTGTGAGAGGATGGTCACTCTTCAGGAGCTGTCTGTGTGTTAGGTAATTCATCCCATGCCTTTGCTCTTCCTCTCCCTTGCCCCTCCCTCCTCACCTGGTCTCAATAGCAGACCCAGGTTTCTGCCCGGGAGAGTTAGCACACTCCAGTCCACCTGAACTAGCATTCACTGGGGTCCAGGAAAAGGAGGCAGATGTGGCCATGGGCTTCCTTCCATGCTGGCCATTCACTGCCCACCACATCTGGCAGGTGGGGTCCCTGGGACAAGGGCTCAGGTGTCCCACATCGCATACTGTCTCCACTGTTGGCTGGAACTCAAATGTCTCTAGGTGTGGGGTCTGTCTGGAACCTCATCTATCGGCTGGGACCTGGCACTCTAAGCTAGCTTTAGTCCTTAGGGATAGATCTGCTCCCAACATTCCCTGCCAGTGGCCAGGATTCTTTTAGAAGTGGACAGATTTCCTCCTGCTGCCCATGAAAGGACTTCCAAGCTGGACGGAGTGCCACCTGGCATCCCGAAATAACCTTCCCACCCACCTTGCAGGGGCTCCTCTGTGCATCAGCAATTGCTTCACCCACACTAGGGCTCGCTCTAGAGATCAGACGCTGCTCTGGAGGCCTGGACACCTCCCACTCACGCCCTGCCAGCCAATTTTCACAGCCCTGTCTCCTCCTCCTCACTCTGCATTGCCAGGCCCACAGGCCTCTCGCCTGCTTCTGCCTCAGACATAAAACTGCTCATTTATTTCTCTGTAGATCAAGAACTGCTTCCTCTCTTGGATTTCTAGTTTTAATTTTAGAAAGGGTAGAAGGAAGACAATCCCAGGTGGAGTTAATTTTATCACAAAAGGTGAACTTAGGGACAATCCACGTGTTATTTATTCTTTTATAAGACAGCACCTTGTCTAAAAGACGCTGAAGTGAAAAAAGGCTTATTGGTGTTTTTACACAGCTCCATGCTTGAAACATGATCAGCTTTGTCCATATGGCCCATGGCTTTCAAAGACAGGATTTCTGGCTGCTTTCAATAGCAGAATCCTTAAGAGGCCATATGCAAAGTTCCCTGAATGAGGAAAAATAAATTGGATGCTGGTCTCAGCTCTATGACTAATTAGCTGGGTGTCCTCAGCTAAAACATGCAATCTCTGAGTTTCCGTAAACCACATAATCTCAGTCTGTGGAACTGCAGATGGGTGTACCTGGTTCCCTAAATAACCAATTTTTTTTTTTTTTTTTGAGATAGGTTTTGCTCTTGTTGCCCAGGCTGGAGTGATGGAGCAATCTTGGCTCACTGCAACCTCCACCTCCCGGGTTCAAGAGATTTTTCTGCCTCAGACTCCAGAGTAGCTGGGATTACAGGTGCCTGCCACCATGCCTGGCTAATTTCTTTTGTATTTTTAGCAGAGACGAACTCGAACTCCTGGCCTCAGCCTCCCAAAGTGCTGAGGCTACAGACATGAGCCATTATGCCTGACAATTCCCAACTTTTAAGACTAAAAATTTTAAGTTTTATAATCTCGAGATCTAGAAAAAGTGGTTATTTCTTAGATTCCAAAACTTATGAGTTAATACAAGGCTTTTACTCTGCATTTATCATTTAAACTTTTTCACCTTTCACGAATGGCAGAGAGAGAAAAGCACCAAGGTTGGTATCAGACAAACCTCAGTTCGAATCTTGGCTGTACCTCTTGTGAGTTGTGTAGTCTTTGGCAAATGTTCACTTTTCAAAAGCTCAACTTCTTCATCTGTAAAATGAGGACAATAATAGTTGCCTCATAGGCCTTTTGCTAAGATTAGAAATCATGTATGCCAGTTATTTTACCTGCCACTCACCTGTTAAGATTGTGCCATCTTTATTATACCTTCAGCATTTCAATTCCCCTTTCCTTAATCTTATATTTAAAAACACAATTCCTGGCCAGGTGCAATGGCTCACGCCTGTAATCCCAACACTTTGGGAGGCCGAGGCAGGTGGATCACCTGAGATCAGAAGTTCAAGATCAGCCTGGCAACATGGTGAAACCCCATCTCTACCAAAAATACAAAAAATTAGCTGGGTGTGGTGACAGGCACCTGTTATCCCAGTTACTTGGGAGGCGAGGCAGGAGAATTGCTTGAACCCAGGAGGCGGAGGGTGCAGTGAGCCAAGATCGCGCCACTGCCCTCCAGCCTGGGCAACGAGCAAAACTCCGTCTCAAAACAAAACAAAACAAAACACCCACACAATTCCTGGTGATTCCGATAGTTTTTTTTTCTTTTTTTTTAAATAGTGACTGGCTCACTCACAGAGAAAACAGAGAAGAAGAAAAATATGGAAACATGTAATGTGCTATCTATGTTAAGTCAAAACAACAATAGAATTTAATGGAAACACAAACACTGTTATGCAAAATATACCACCCGTGGAACTTTGGATTTCTTATAGTTCATCTTTCTCTGCACATGACACAATGTAACACAATGATATAAAAAGCTCTTTTTCAACGTGGATTTAAAATTGATTTTGGAACCAGTCTTCACACACTAAGAATATGGGTAATATGGAAAAGGACGGTTTCTTACGCTGGCTGTGTTAGAAGTGGGAGAGGTAAAAATGACTGTCATTCACCATTGAGGCAGAGTAACCCAAATCCTTGACCCATAAGTGGACCACGGTAATCAGAGTACAAGTTTAATGGGCTAAATGGAGTTGGATGTGGTCTAAGCTAACTTTTATTGCCTCACACACTCTTCGTTGTAAGCCTTTTTCAAGCCTTGTAAAAAATTTTAAGCCAGAACCAGAGGAGTCAAACAAGACTTTTTAGTGAGGCTTAATGGATTTGAAAGTGGCATATGGCCAGATACCATCATTCTCCCATTCCATGCTCATGTCTGGTGTGAATCACTGATGACACACTCCAGCTGAGATGGGAAGTGTCCTTCAGAATTCTTCTCGATACAGCCATCCAGGAAGCACGAGCATCAGGCAGAGAAGCACTTTGCTCTCCCTGCTGTAAGCACAGTATGCAATGTTGGATGTTTAATATCTGTAGCATCTACTGTGGTGGCTTTGTGGTCCTTTATACTTCTTCTGAGTTTATGGCTATATGTCTGACAGCAGGATAGCAGATAAAGAATTTCAGGATAAGTGAGACATCATGCTACATTGACTTTATTTCACTTTTTTTATGTGACTTAAGTAAAGCTTTAATAAACTAGTTTTAAAATTTTGGGGAAAATAAAAATAGAAATGTCTTTTTTGTTTGTTTTTTGAGACAGTCTTGCTCTGTCACCTTGGCTGGAGTGCAGTGGCGCCATCTCAGTTCACTGTAACCTCTGCCTCCTGGGTTCAAGCAATTGTCCTGCTTCAGCCTCCTGAATAGCTACAACTACAGGCATGTGCCTCCCACACCTGACTAATTTTTGTATTTTTAGTAGAGACAGAGTTTTGCCATGTTAGCCAGGGTGCTCTCAAGCTTCTGACCTCAGGTGATCCATCCACCTTGGCCTCCCCTCAAAATAGAAATGTCTTTGGAATTGTCAGAATACATTTTTTTGGAGGGCAGATCTACCACCTCAAGCATTTATTATTTGTGTTACAAACAATCCAATTATATACTTTTAATTATTTTTAAATGGACAATTAAATTACCTTTTTTTTTTTTTTGAGACGGAGTTTCGCTCTTGTTACCCAGGCTGGAGTGCAATGGCGCAATCTCGGCTCACCGCAACCTCTGCCTCCTGGGTTCAGGCAATTCTCCTGCCTCAGCCTCCTGAGTAGCTGGGATTACAGGCATGCGCCACCATGCCCAGCTGATTTTTTGTATTTTTAGTAGAGACGGGGTTTCACCGTGTTGACCAGGATGGTCTCGATCTCTTGACCTCGTGATCCACCCGCCTCGGCCTCCCAAAGTACTGGGATTACAGGCGCGAGCCACCGCGCCAGGCCATTAAATGACTTTTGAACATAGTCACACCGTTGTACTAGCAAATACTAGGTCTTAGTCATTGCGCCCAGCTATGTTTTTGTATCCCGTAACCCTCCCCACTTCTCCCTCATCCCCCCATTTCCCTTCCCAGTCTCTGGCAACCAATCTTCTACTCTCTATCTCTGTGAGTTCAATTATCTTAATTTTTAGCGCCCACAAATAAATAAGAACATGCAAAGTCTGTTTTTCTGTGCTTGGCTTATTTCGTTTAACTTTAATGATCTCCAGTTCCATCCAACATGACTTCCATGTTGTTGCAAATGACATGATCTCATGCATTTTTATGTTAACATATCTACATTTATTTTGGTGAATATCCTTACTCACTGGGGACACTAGTCCAATGGAGCTCTTAAATTCTGAAACTGAAACACTTACAGACACAAGAGACCAAACACCTTTTTAAGTCATTTGAATTCTAAGAGTGTGCGTTTCCAGTTTCTATTGCATTGAACTAAAGACAAAGAAATAGTCACAGTTTTATGCTGAAATGTTCCATTGTAAGATGAGGACCAATCCAGTATCCAGCTCAGTTTTCATTAGATTTTGGAGGCTCCTTTCAATGAACTACAGCAAAGTTTACTAAGCATTTGAGATGACTGTGGGCAGGACCCTGTGCAAGCTGTCAGTGCCTTTCCCCCAGAAATATCCCTGCACTTCTTCTGGTTAACACAGTGTCACTAAAACAAGGAACCACGGTCTTTGAGGTTCAAGTGGTTTTGATGCTTTTCAGAGATGGGGAGCCCACAACTATAGTGGTTTCATAGAGAGTTTAGAAAACATGGGGCGCCTAACCAAATAAAAATAACACATCCCCAAGGAGTCGAACTGGCTAATAGACAAACTGGTTGCTTTTATTTCTATAGCAAAATATTTATCACAGTTATATTTAAAAGATCAAAAATATAACCAATTCAATTATAGAGGTTAGGGAAATTGTAGTACATGTCATTGTAAATAATTGCAGGCATTTAAAATGTTTAAAAAGAATATGTAACTATAGGAAAAATGCTTATCTGAGAAAGTCAGGATAAAATTGTATATATAATATGACTACAACTCTATTGGTTTTTTTTTTAAATGTATATTTTAAATATAAATGGGAAGAAAATAAATTTAAAAAAAGTTTTAAATGATTGGGTCTGTGATGGTAGAATTAAGGATTTTCCTCTTTTTCTTTTTTAGTCTTAAAATCTTATTTGATATATATGTGCTATTGAAAAAAAATTCAAAAATGTTTGTCAAAGTAATATGTACATGTCAAGAAAAAAAAAGAAAAAATGTTATAAAGAAAAGCAACTGTCCCTTGTTCTGTGCCTCTCTGCCTCTCAGTTGCGTCTCTCAGAGGGAAGAACCCGCTTTAACTGGATTCCACTTGTTTTACTTTCTCATTTTGCTCGAGTAACTCCCCAAGTAACTTTTTGCTTTGCTGTTTTCTAGCTTACCAGGAATTTGTTCTAATAATGTTCTTAATATTTTGCAGGTGATGTGTGTGTGTGTGTGTGTTGTGTGTATGTGTGTGTGTTTTAACATCAGAGGAGAGTGTGTGCTCTTGATTTTCTGAAATCTCACTATGGTAAACCTAGCATTGTGCTGAACACCTTGCAGGCCCTTTTAATCTGGGGCCTCATGTCTTTCAGGCTTAAGATATTGTGTGTGTGTGTGTGTGTGTGTGTGTGTGTGTGTGTGTGTGTGTGCGTGTGCGTGTGTTTAAATAATTTTCTCTCCTTTGTTTTCTGCATTCTTTAATTCTAGATTTCCTTGTAATTGGCTTTTGAACCTTGAATGATCTTTTATAATTGTTACTCTTTCATCTTTTCTTGCTCTTTTTGCTTTTCTTTTAAGAGATTTTTTGATCTTCCATGTCCTTCCATTGAATTTTTGATCATGACAATCATATTTTAATATCTAAGAATTCTTTATTGATGCATGCTGATTTCCTTCTCATAGCATCCTGCTCTATGGATGTAACATTTCCTCCAATCTCTCTGAGGAAACTAAGTAAAGCTCACTCTTAAAGCTTTCTTCTTTTTCCTAAAATTTGTCTCCCTTAGGATTACTGTTTCCGTTTGCTTATTTTAGCCTCTGTCTTTTAAGGTGCAGTCTTTCTTCAAATAGCTATGGCTGTTTACTTGTCCATTCATATTTAATGATGAGTCAGTAAAAACTGATGGAGAGCTGTGCTGACATTGGCAGAGTTTATCAATCAGTGGGCATCACCAGCTTGCTGGTGATTATTTAATGGCCAGATTGGAAGGTCTTTTCCCTGGAGACATTCAAATATTTTGGGAAAGAATCAATTTTTCACCCAGTAGACAGCTGCTGGGTGCTGGGCTTTCCCAGGCAGGGATGAAATAAAGGGATCCTCTTCCATACAGACAGCTCCAGTCCATCCTTCTGTGGTCAGTCTCTTGCTTTATCCATTGTCCTTGGCATTTCCAAATAAGCCTGGAGTCTTATTCATCTGTATTTTTTCCTCCAAAGTGCACTGGAGACTGGCTTCCTGGCCTGACTTTATCAGCTATCAACATTGTATGCCTTCTCCCAGGTATTTGTTCAAGGGTTTCAACATTTCGTTCTTCTGATGTTATATGTCTGACCCTTTAAAATGTCCTTATCATCATCTTAAGGGGTACTGGGTGAGAATTAAATACTGCGCTCCACTTGCCTTCTTACAGTGAAAACTGTTCTCAAGGGCTAGTTCCACTCACCTCAAGCACATACACCATGAATCATGTACAGATGGAGAAACTGAAATAAAATCAATGCAAAGGAAAACTTAATGGCAAACACCTAAGATCTCAGAAATACTGACTGCAAATCCCTGAAACTTCAAAATAGAATCTCATCTTTTGACTCAAACATTAATGCAACATTTTAAAATGTTAAAATATCTATAAATATTAAAAATGCCCTATTTTTTGCAACATAAATTTCTGCCTCTCTGGGAGATTTCAATTTTTCTCTCTCAAGGCTATGGCAAATCAGCAGGAAAATCTCTCACTAAATAAGTTAGCTCCTGGACTGCACAGCAAGGCGCCATAGCCAGCAGTAACAGTTGGTGGCTTACCAGCTGCTAAGTAAGGTAATTTCCTTACCCTAACCTATGGAAGCAACACTGTATCTCTTAAAGAAGCCAGGAGGCAAATTTAGATAGAAGTTTCTGAGTATGAGCAACAGGGGAAGAAACAAGCTAAATAAATAGATCTGGGCTCTCACTGCACCTTAAAAAGAAAAATGAAATACAAAAACGTAAGACAGCAAGAAGAAGCAACTGAAAAAACCTCTTGGTTTTTCAGGCTCCTCTGCTCCCTAGGGGTGGGGACAGATTGGATCTCTTTCTTACAGCCAAAAAAGCCCTTGTCTTAATGTTTGCCTGGAATGACATCTTGATCTCTTTTTGAAATGTTTTTGAAAAAGTAGTTGAATTCATGAGGTTAGCCATGATTTTGTGATAGAAGTCCAGTTAGGAGAAGTCATTCATTCATTCTCTCTACTGGAAGTTGAAGTTCCTAAAATCATTCAGAAAAACCCATCGAAAGGATTACTACAGACAGAAGACAATTAATGAGAGTAATATACCAAGACAGAGACGATGCTGACTCTGTGGCTATCGAAAGTGGGAAAGATGCAAAACGGAAGATCAGTTCAATATTTATGGCATAGAAATCAAAACCACAATGAGATACCATCTCATGCCAGTCAGAATGGCGATTATGAAAAAGTCAAGACACAACAGATGCGAGAAAGGCTATAGAGAAGTTGGAACACTTTTACACTGTTGGTGGGAATGTAAATTAGTTCAACCATTGTGGAAGACAGTGTGGTGATTCCTCAAGATCTAGAACCAGAAATACCATTTGACCCAGCAATCCCATTACTGGATATATATACAAAGAAATATAAATCATTCTTCTATAAAGATATATGCATTGAGATGTTCACTGCAGCACTAATCACAATAGCAAAGACATAGAATCAGCTCAAATGCCCATCAATGATAGACTGGATAAAGAAAATATGGTACATAAACACCATGGAATACTATGCAGCCATGAAAAGGAATAAGATCATGTCCTTTGCAGGGACATGGATGGAGCTGGAAGCCACTATCATAACAGCAAACTAATGCAGGAACAGAAAACCAAACACTGCATGTTCTCACTTATAAGTGGGAGCTGAACAATGAGAACACGTGGACATAGGGAGGGGAACAACACACACTGAGGTATGCCAGTAGGGTTGTGGGAGGGAGAGCATCAGGATAAATAGCTAATGCATGTGGGGCTTAATACCTAGGTGATGGGTGCAGCAAACCACCACGGCACACATCAACCTATGTAACAAAACTGCACATTCTGCACGTTTCCTGGAACTTAAAATTTAAAAAAATATCATGGCATAGGATGAGTGTAAGAAATGCTCCCTGTGAGTGGACTGCAGGTGGTGGTCCTGTCCGATTGTTTTCAGTTGGTTACAAAGATCTCTTTGGCCACAGTGGGGACCCTCCTTGAGGCAGCCCTCTTCAGTCTCTGCCCATGGTCAGGTTCAGCCAGGGAACTGAGCCAGGTGCAATGCTGTGAGGATCACAGCCACTCTCAGGTCTGCACTGCTCCCGCTTCCAATCGGCCACTGTCCTGGGTGTGACTGTGTCAGTGTGAACCCTGTCATTACTGCCTTCCCCCAGTCTCTTGAAGGCCTTTCATCGCCCGCAGTCATTCTTTTCTGATTCCCATCCATCAAACATGGCTCTTAGCTAGGTGTCTGGTGGAAATGATTTCATAAATTAATGCACACAGAAGAATAAATAAATAAGTTATCAAGCTCAATTTGCTTCCCAGAAATATTTGCATTTTAGTGGAAATCAGTCCTTTAATCCAAAGAAATGAGGTCTAATGGTGGTGGAGAGAGGGAGGGAGAGAAGAAGGAAGGGACTAACCTTTATTGAGTATCAATAATTTTATTCAGTAAAAGCTTCTGGAATGAATGAAACGTACACTGGAAACTTTGCTAATTCTCTCATTAAATGAGCAAAGTTTGGGCCCACTGTCAATTGGGTGAGATGTAGAGAGACTATTTTTAAATGGGGAATGTGGCAGCCAAGGATGCCACAAATCACACTCCTCAGGTTGTGTGCCCTTTGTCTTCTCAGAAGGCTCCCAGAGGTCACCTTAAACTTCCTGTCAGATCCTGAATTCTTCTCCAGCTTCTGGATTCTTCTTTCCTCTACAGTCAGGGCCACTCAACCCTCTCCAATCCTATGGCTAATCCTGGGCCCAGGGGAGAGGGATATAGGAAGTTCCAGTAAAAGGAAACATCAACGTACACAGAGGGTCCATTGGGGAGGTGCTGGATGGGCAGGGCTCCAGGACCTCTTGCCCTACCCAAGCCAGAAGAGTTCTGCTTTGCCTAGGTTTACATATGGGCTTCTCTGTAAGGCTTCATTTGATATAAAGTTTCTAGATCTGAGAATCATTGCTCTAGGCCAGCATGCTGAGGCTCAAGACATCTGATCACCAGCCTGGGCAACAAAAATTTGTTTAAAAAGTCTACAAAAAAGTTAAAAATATCAGCTGGAGCTATAATGGTACTTGCCTGTAGCCCCAGCTACTCAGGAGGCTGAGATGGGAGGATCACTTGACCCTGGAGGTTGAGGCTGCAGTGAGCTGTGATCATACCACTGCACTCCAGCTTGGGCAACAGAATGACACCGTGTCTCTCACACACACACACACACACACACACACACACACACACACACACACAC